>NC_092151.1:83714678-83979678 GCF_045791955.1 Oncorhynchus clarkii lewisi | reverse complement strand
CACCTGAGCTATGATAGATGTAATACAGTACTGCTACTCCACCTGAGCTATGATAGATGTAATACAGTACTGCTACTCCACCTGAGCTATGATAGATGTAATACAGTACTGCTACTCCACCTGAGCTATGATAGATGTAATACAGTACAGTACTGCTACTCCACCTGAGCTATGATAGATGTAATACAGTACTACTACTCCACCTGAGCTATGATAGATGTAATACAGTACAGTACTGCTACTCCACCTGAGCTATGATAGATGTAATACAGTACTGCTACTCCACCTGAGCTATGATAGATGTAATACAGTACTGCTACTCCACCTGAGCTATGATAGATGTAATACAGTACTGCTACTCCACCTGAGCTATGATAGATGTAATACAGTACAGTACTGCTACTCCACCTGAGCTATGATAGATGTAATACAGTACTGCTACTCCACCTGAGCTATGATAGATGTAATACAGTACAGTACTGCTACTCCACCTGAGCTATGATAGATGTAATACAGTACAGTACTGCTACTCCACCTGAGCTATGATAGATGTAATACAGTACAGTACTGCTACTCCACCTGAGCTATGATAGATGTAATACAGTACTGCTACTCCACCTGAGCTATGATAGATGTAATACAGTACTGCTACTCCACCTGAGCTATGATAGATGTAATACAGTACTGCTACTCCACCTGAGCTATGATAGATGTAATACAGTACAGTACTGCTACTCCACCTGAGCTATGATAGATGTAATACAGTACAGTACTGCTACTCCACCTGAGCTATGATAGATGTAATACAGTACAGTACTGCTACTCCACCTGAGCTATGATAGATGTAATACAGTACTGCTACTCCACCTGAGCTATGATAGATGTAATACAGTACAGTACTGCTACTCCACCTGAGCTATGATAGATGTAATACAGTACTGCTACTCCACCTGAGCTATGATAGATGTAATACAGTACTGCTACTCCACCTGAGCTATGATAGATGTAATACAGTACTGCTACTCCACCTGAGCTATGATAGATGTAATACAGTACTGCTACTCCACCTGAGCTATGATAGATGTAATACAGTACTGCTACTCCACCTGAGCTATGATAGATGTAATACAGTACAGTATTGCTACTCCACCTGAGCTATGATAGATGTAATACAGTACAGTACTGCTACTCCACCTGAGCTATGATAGATGTAATACAGTACTGCTACTCCACCTGAGCTATGATAGATGTAATACAGTACTGCTACTCCACCTGAGCTATGATAGATGTAATACAGTACTGCTACTCCACCTGAGCTATGATAGATGTAATACAGTACTGCTACTCCACCTGAGCTATGATAGATGTAATACAGTACTGCTACTCCACCTGAGCTATGATAGATGTAATACAGTACTGCTACTCCACCTGAGCTATGATAGATGTAATACAGTACAGTACTGCTACTCCACCTGAGCTATGATAGATGTAATACAGTACTGCTACTCCACCTGAGCTATGATAGATGTAATACAGTACTGCTACTCCACCTGAGCTATGATAGATGTAATACAGTACTGCTACTCCACCTGAGCTATGATAGATGTAATACAGTACAGTACTGCTACTCCACCTGAGCTATGATAGATGTAATACAGTACTGCTACTCCACCTGAGCTATGATAGATGTAATACAGTACACTCCACCTGAGCTATGATAGATGTAATACAGTACTGCTACTCCACCTGAGCTATGATAGATGTAATACAGTACTGCTACTCCACCTGAGCTATGATAGATGTAATACAGTACTGCTACTCCACCTGAGCTATGATAGATGTAATACAGTACTGCTACTCCACCTGAGCTATGATAGATGTAATACAGTACTGCTACTCCACCTGAGCTATGATAGATGTAATACAGTACTGCTACTCCACCTGAGCTATGATAGATGTAATACAGTACTGCTACTCCACCTGAGCTATGATAGATGTAATACAGTACAGTACTGCTACTCCACCTGAGCTATGATAGATGTAATACAGTACTGCTACTCCACCTGAGCTATGATAGATGTAATACAGTACAGTACTGCTACTCCACCTGAGCTATGATAGATGTAATACAGTACTGCTACTCCACCTGAGCTATGATAGATGTAATACAGTACTGCTACTCCACCTGAGCTATGATAGATGTAATACAGTACAGTACTGCTACTCCACCTGAGCTATGATAGATGTAATACAGTACAGTGCTACTCCACCTGAGCTATGATAGATGTAATACAGTACTGCTACTCCACCTGAGCTATGATAGATGTAATACAGTACAGTACTGCTACTCCACCTGAGCTATGATAGATGTAATACAGTACTGCTACTCCACCTGAGCTATGATAGATGTAATACAGTACTGCTACTCCACCTGAGCTATGATAGATGTAATACAGTACTGCTACTCCACCTGAGCTATGATAGATGTAATACAGTACTACTGCTACTCCACCTGAGCTATGATAGATGTAATACAGTACTGCTACTCCACCTGAGCTATGATAGATGTAATACAGTACTGCTACTCCACCTGAGCTATGATAGATGTAATACAGTACTGCTACTCCACCTGAGCTATGATAGATGTAATACAGTACTGCTACTCCACCTGAGCTATGATAGATGTAATACAGTACAGTACTGCTACTCCACCTGAGCTATGATAGATGTAATACAGTACAGTACTGCTACTCCACCTGAGCTATGATAGATGTAATACAGTACTGCTACTCCACCTGAGCTATGATAGATGTAATACAGTACAGTACTGCTACTCCACCTGAGCTATGATAGATGTAATACAGTACTGCTACTCCACCTGAGCTATGATAGATGTAATACAGTACAGTACTGCTACTCCACCTGAGCTATGATAGATGTAATACAGTACTGCTACTCCACCTGAGCTATGATAGATGTAATACAGTACTGCTACTCCACCTGAGCTATGATAGATGTAATACAGTACAGTACTGCTACTCCACCTGAGCTATGATAGATGTAATACAGTACTGCTACTCCACCTGAGCTATGATAGATGTAATACAGTACTGCTACTCCACCTGAGCTATGATAGATGTAATACAGTACTGCTACTCCACCTGAGCTATGATAGATGTAATACAGTACTGCTACTCCACCTGAGCTATGATAGATGTAATACAGTACTGCTACTCCACCTGAGCTATGATAGATGTAATACAGTACTGCTATTCCACCTGAGCTATGATACATGTAATACAGTACAGTACTGCTACTCCACCTGAGCTATGATAGATGTAATACAGTACTGCTACTCCACCTGAGCTATGATAGATGTAATACAGTACTGCTACTCCACCTGAGCTATGATAGATGTAATACAGTACAGTACTGCTACTCCACCTGAGCTATGATAGATGTAATACAGTACTGCTACTCCACCTGAGCTATGATAGATGTAATACAGTACAGTACTGCTACTCCACCTGAGCTATGATAGATGTAATACAGTACTGCTACTCCACCTGAGCTATGATAGATGTAATACAGTACAGTACTGCTACTCCACCTGAGCTATGATAGATGTAATACAGTACAGTACTGCTACTCCACCTGAGCTATGATAGATGTAATACAGTACTGCTACTCCACCTGAGCTATGATAGATGTAATACAGTACTGCTACTCCACCTGAGCTATGATAGATGTAATACAGTACTGCTACTCCACCTGAGCTATGATAGATGTAATACAGTACAGTACTGCTACTCCACCTGAGCTATGATAGATGTAATACAGTACTGCTACTCCACCTGAGCTATGATAGATGTAATACAGTACTGCTACTCCACCTGAGCTATGATAGATGTAATACAGTACTGCTACTCCACCTGAGCTATGATAGATGTAATACAGTACAGTACTGCTACTCCACCTGAGCTATGATAGATGTAATACAGTACTGCTACTCCACCTGAGCTATGATAGATGTAATACAGTACAGTACTGCTACTCCACCTGAGCTATGATAGATGTAATACAGTACTGCTACTCCACCTGAGCTATGATAGATGTAATACAGTACTGCTACTCCACCTGAGCTATGATAGATGTAATACAGTACAGTACTGCTACTCCACCTGAGCTATGATAGATGTAATACAGTACTGCTACTCCACCTGAGCTATGATAGATGTAATACAGTACAGTACTGCTACTCCACCTGAGCTATGATAGATGTAATACAGTACAGTACTGCTACTCCACCTGAGCTATGATAGATGTAATACAGTACTGCTACTCCACCTGAGCTATGATAGATGTAATACAGTACAGTACTGCTACTCCACCTGAGCTATGATAGATGTAATACAGTACTGCTACTCCACCTGAGCTATGATAGATGTAATACAGTACTGCTACTCCACCTGAGCTATGATAGATGTAATACAGTACTGCTACTCCACCTGAGCTATGATAGATGTAATACAGTACAGTACTGCTACTCCACCTGAGCTATGATAGATGTAATACAGTACAGTACTGCTACTTCACCTGAGCTATGATAGATGTAATACAGTACAGTACTGCTACTCCACCTGAGCTATGATAGATGTAATACAGTACTGCTACTCCACCTGAGCTATGATAGATGTAATACAGTACAGTACTGCTACTCCACCTGAGCTATGATAGATGTAATACAGTACAGTACTGCTACTCCACCTGAGCTATGATAGATGTAATACAGTACTGCTACTCCACCTGAGCTATGATAGATGTAATACAGTACAGTACTGCTACTCCACCTGAGCTATGATAGATGTAATACAGTACTGCTACTCCACCTGAGCTATGATAGATGTAATACAGTACAGTACTGCTATTCCACCTCAAATCAAATCAAATCAAATTTGATTTGTCACATACACATGGTTAGCAGATGTTAATGCGAGTGTAGCGAAATGCTTGTGCTTCTAGTTCCGACAATGCAGTAATAACCAACAAGTAATCTAGCTAACAATTCCAAAACTACTACCTTATACACACAAGTGTAAGGGGATAAAGAATATGTACATAAAGATATATGAATGAGTGATGGTACAGAGCGGCATAGGCAAGATACAGTAGATGGTATTGAGTGCAGTATATACATATGAGATGAGTATGTAAACAAAGTGGCATAGTTAAAGTGTCTAGTGATACATGTATTACATAAAGATGCAGTAGATGATATAGAGTACAGTATATACATATGAGATGAATAATGTAGGGTATGTAACATTATATTAGGTAGCATTGTTTAAAGTGGCTAGTGATATATTTTACATCATTTCCCATCAATTCCCATTATTAAAGTGGCTGGAGTTGAGTCAGTGTGTTGGCAGCAGCCACTCAATGTTAGTGGTGGCTGTTTAACAGTCTGATGGCCTTGAGATAGAAGCTGTTTTTCAGTCTCTCGGTCCCAGCTTTGATGCACCTGTACTGACCTCGCCTTCTGGATGATAGCGGGGTGAACAGGCAGTGTCTCGGGTGGTTGTTGTCCTTGATGATCTTTATGGCCTTCCTGTGACATCGGGTGGTGTAGGTGTCCTGGAGGGCAGGTAGTTTGCCCCCTTGTGATGCGTTGTGCAGACCTCACTACCCTCTGGAGAGCCTTACGGTTGTGGGCGGAGCAGTTGCCGTACCAGGCGGTGATACAGCCCGACAGGATGCTCTCGATTGTGCATCTGTAGAAGTTTGTGAGTGCTTTAGGTGACAAGCCGAATTTCTTCATCCTCCTGAGGTTGAAGAGGCGCTGCTGCGCCTTCTTCACGATGCTGTCTGTGTGGGTGAACCAATTCAGTTTGTCTGTGATGTGTACGCCGAGGAACTTAAAACTTACTACCCTCTCCACTACTGTTCCATCGATGTGGATAGGGGGGTGTTCCCTCTGCTGTTTCCTGAAGTCCACAATCATCTCCTTAGTTTTGTTGACGTTGAGTGTGAGGTTATTTTCCTGACACCACACTCCGAGGGCCCTCACCTCCTCCCTGTAGGCCGTCTCGTCGTTGTTGGTAATCAAGCCTACCACTGTTGTGTCGTCCGCAAACTTGATGATTGAGCTGGAGGCGTGCGTGGCCACGCAGTCGTGGGTGAACAGGGAGTACAGGAGAGGAGAGGGCTCAGAACGCACCCTTGTGGGGCCCCAGTGTTGAGGATCAGCGGGGTGGAAATGTTTTTGCCTACCCTCACCACCTGGGGGCGGCCCGTCAGGAAGTCCAGTACCCAGTTGCACAGGGCGGGGTCGAGACCCAGGGTCTCGAGCTTGATGACGAGCTTGGAGGGCACTATGGTGTTAAATGCCGAGCTGTAGTCGATGAACAGCATTCTCACATAGGTATTCCTCTTGTCCAGATGGGTTAGGGCAGTGTGCAGTGTGGTTGAGATTGCATCGTCTGTGGACCTATTTGGGCGGTAAGCAAATTGGAGTGGGTCTAGGGTGTCAGGTAGGGTGGAGGTGATATGGTCCTTGACTAGTCTCTCAAAGCACTTCATGATGACGGAAGTGAGTGCTACGGGGCGGTAGTCGTTGAGCTATGATAGATGTAATACAGTACGGTACTACTACTCCACTTGAGAGAGAGTATTGGGAATGTGTCAGAGTTGGATGTGAGTTAGAGCTCATCTTGTGAGAGTATACTGCCAGTCACTGTGAAGGCTAGACAAGGTTGTTGCTTTATTCCGTACACACTGTGCTGATTGTGAGGGGAATAAGAGAGTGTTGGGAATGCATTGTGCAAGGTTTATATGTTGGTATGTACTTGTTTTTACTGTTGTCAGTTTGTTTGTTTGTAGCCCTGTGCTGTTGAGAGGGAGATGTGTGTGTATAACGTGTGTGTGTTTTCTGTGTTTCAGCTAGCCCAGGATGAGGGCAGCCCGGTGCGAGGGTTCGGGGTGGTGGAGTATGAGAGTGCAGAGCAGGCGGAGGCCATACTGATAGAGATGGACAGAACACTGGTGGGAGGACAGGAGATCCGTCTCTCTCTCTGCACCCCTGGAACCTCAGGCAGGAGCACATTGGCAGCGCTCATCGCTGCTCAGGGTGTGGTAAGTAACTTGTCTAGAAGGACAAATCGCATACACGCACGGACACACACACATACATACACACACATACACACACAAGCATGGCCACTTGTGCACACACAATACTGTATGTTTAATGCAAATCTGGATAAACAATAGTGCTGAGTGATTAACCAAAAGTTATTTAAACAACTCATTGACCAATGTTGATTCAATTATTTTAATTCCATTTTGTTCGTTTTTTTTTCTGCGAACTCAATGCGCACATTGTGCAGTTTCTGTAGAGATGTCAGATCAAGCCTGAACTGTGCAATGTAGTAGTGTTGTAGTTTCCAACAGGACAATATTCTACATAGTTTAGCGCAGAAAACGTGGTAATTAACTACAATGACCATAATCCATTGCACGACTACTTGTCCGGTTTGTGTTTCTTGTACACCTGCTACATGAAAGAGAGAGAAGAATACACAATCGAGGGATAGAGAGCAGTTGCTTTGCTAGGTATCTCTACCTGAAAATACACGATCTAAGTGATGGTTGGTATTCAGCAGTCATCAACAGTCTCTATAGAGATGAGATATGAAATAAAGTCATCAAATGTAAAATACACAACAATATTTCATTCAAGTAATGTGAATAAATGATGGTTATTAAGTAGTCATGAGGAGTCACTACCATCATGGACTTTTATTAATAGTTTTATTCTGTGTTGTTACAGCATTCAACCCACATAATACTCAGTGCATTTAATGTTTAGATGATCAAACCTGAAACCAAACCGACCTCAAAAAACACTAATCACTCAGCGTTAATAAACTGACAGATTTACAAAGTCCAATGATATACAAATGAATGCATATAAAAATCATCAGGCACTATGCTTGCTTATACAGTATTCATACATGTACTGTATATACATACACCTTCCTAATATTGAGTTGTACCCCTTTTGCCCTTAGAATGTCTTCAATTGTTTCTAGCATGGACTCAATGTGTTGAAAGCGTTCCACAGGGATGCTGGCCCATGTTGACTCCAATGCTTCCCACAGTTGTGTCAAGTTAGCTGGATGTCTTTTGGGTGGTGGACCATTCTTGATACACACGGGAAACTGTTGAGCTTGAAAACACAGCAGCATGGCCTCCCGGGTGGCGCAGTGGTTAAGGGCGCTGTACTGTGGCGGGCTTTTTGTACAAATTTGATTTGATTTTGATTTGATTTATATTATCAGAGGACCCCTGTGTCTCAGAGATAGTACTCTGGTACATCCCAGGTATATTACTAGACGACCCCTGTGTCTCAGAGATAGTACTGTGGTACATCACAAGTATATTATCAGAGGACCCCTGTGTCTCAGAGATAGTCTTAATAGTGCATTTAGAGACTGAATACTTTAAATACTCAGACAGTGAATAGGTTGAGTAGTTCTTAGAAAGAGGGGGCTTATGGTAGAGAAAGGCAACAGCTCTGTGGACATTCCTGCAGTCAGCATGCCAGTTGCACGCTCCCTCAAAACTTGAGACATATGTGTCTTTGTTTATTGTGACAAAACTACACATTTTAGATTGGCCATTTATGGTCCCCAGCACAAGGGACACCTGTGTAATGATTGTGCTGTTTAATCAGCTTCTTGATATGCCACACCTGTCAGGTGGATGGATTATCTCGGCAAAGGAGAAATGCTCACTAACAGGGATGTAAACAAATGTGTGCCCATCGAGGCATGGACTCCACAAGGTGTTGAAAGCGTTCCACTGGGATGCTGGGCCATGTTGACTCCAATGCTTCCCACAGTTGTGTCAAGTTCGCTGGATATCCTTTGGGTGGTGGACCATTAATGGTACACATGGGAAACTGTTGAGCATGAAAATCCCAGCAACTTTACAGTTCTTGACACAAACCGGTGTGCCTGCCACCAACTACCATACCCCATTCAAAGGCACACGTACACAATCCATGTCTCAGGGCTTAAAAATCCTTCTTTAACCTGTCTCCTCCCTTCATCTACACTGATTGAAGTACATTTAACAAGTGACATCAATAAGGGATCATAGCTTTCACCTGGAATCACCTGGTCAGTCTATGTCATGGAACGAGCAGGTGTCCTTAATGTTTTACACACTCAGTGTATATACACTACCGGTCAAAAGTTTTAGAACACCTACTCATTCAAGGTTTTTATTTTATTTTTTACTATTTACATTGTAGAATAATAGTGACGACATCAAAACTATGAAATAACACACATGGAATCATGTAGTAACCAAAAAAGTGTTGAACAAATCAAAATATATTTTGTATTTCAGATTCTTCAAAGTAGCCACTTTTTGCCTTCATGACAGCTTTGCACACTCTTGTCATTCTCTCAAACAGCTTCATGAGGAATCCTTTTCCAACAGTCTTGAAGGAGTTCCCACATATGCTGAGCACTTATTGGCTGCTTTTCCTTCACTCTGCGGTCCAATTCATCCCAAACCATCTCAATTTTGTTGAGGTTTGGGGATTGTGGAGGCCAGGTCATCTGATGCAGCACTCCATCACTCTCCTTCTTGGTCAAATAGCCCTTACACAGCCTGAAGGTTGCCGTGGTAGCAATGCTGGTTAAGTGTACCTTGAATTCTAAATAAATCCCAGACAGTGTAACCAGCAAAGCACCCCCACACCATAATTGTCATGGATCCCACTGGAGCTGTGCCATTACGCACACCTGGTACCCATTTCAGTGATTGTAATTGTATAAATGTGCGCTTTGGTTTCCATTGGGCTGTCGATTATCGTGTGAGTACCTGTACTGTGTAGTTTTGGCTTTCATGTCGCTTGTATTGCGCAGATGACTACGGGTCTCATCCCGTGTGGTATTATTGTGCGCTTGTGTATTTATTCGAGGTACTCCTCGCTCTTTTGTTTGGGTCTCAACCCTGTGTTTTGTATACGTGTTTGTTTGGGTCTCAACCCTGTGTTTTGTAGACGTGTTTGTTTGGGTCTCAACCCTGTGTTTTGTAGACATGTTTGTTTGGGTCTCTACCCTGTGTTTTGTTACGTGTTTGTTTGGGTCTCAACCCTGTGTTTTGTATACGTGTTTGTTTGGGTCTCAACCCTGTGTGTTGTAGACGTGTTTGTTTGGGTCTCAACCCTGTGTTTTGTATATGTGTTTGTTTGGGTCTCAACCCTGTGTTTTGTAGACGTGTTTGTTTGGGTCTCAACCCTGTGTTTTGTAGACGTGTTTGTTTGGGTCTCAACCCTGTGTTTTGTAGACATGTTTGTTTGGGTCTCAACCCTGTGTTTTGTTACGTGTTTGTTTGGGTCTCAACCCTGTGTTTTGTATATGTGTTTGTTTGGGTCTCAACCCTGTGTTTTGTAGACATGTTTGTTTGGGTCTCAACCCTGTGTTTTGTAGACGTGTTTGTTTGGGTCTCAACCCTGTGTTTTGTAGACATGTTTGTTTGGGTCTCAACCCTGTGTTTTGTTACGTGTTTGTTTGGGTCTCAACCCTGTGTTTTGTAGACATGTTTGTTTGGGTCTCAACCCTGTGTTTTGTAGACATGTTTGTTTGGGTCTCAACCCTGTGTTTTGTATATGTGTTTGTTTGGGTCTCAACCCTGTGTTTTGTAGACGTGTTTGTTTGGGTCTCAACCCTGTGTTTTGTAGACATGTTTGTTTGGGTCTCAACCCTGTGTTTTGTAGACGTGTTTGTTTGGGTCTCAACCCTGTGTTTTGTAGACGTTTGTTTGGGTCTCAACCCTGTGTTTTGTAGACATGTTTGTTTGGGTCTCAACCCTGTGTTTTGTAGACATGTTTGTTTGGGTCTCAACCCTGTGTTTTGTATATGTGTTTGTTTGGGTCTCAACCCTGTGTTTTGTAGACGTTTGTTTGGGTCTCAACCCTGTGTTTTGTAGACGTGTTTGTTTGGGTCTCAACCCTGTGTTTTGTAGACGTTTGTTTGGGTCTCAACCCTGTGTTTTGTAGACGTGTTTGTTTGGGTCTCAACCCTGTGTTTTGTAGACATGTTTGTTTGGGTTACAACCCTGTGTTTTGTAGACATGTTTGTTTGGTCTTCGTATCCGTGCCTTTACATGGTACGCTGTAATCTGGGTAAATAAAAATCCCTATTACGCATTCCTGCGCCTATCTCCCGATCCATTTATACCAATGTGACCATAACACCTCCTCCTCCATGCTTTACAGTGGGAAATACACATGCGGAGATCATCCGTTCACCCACACCATGTCTCACAAAGACACGGCTGTTGGAACCAAAAATAAAACATTTGGACGCCAGAGCAAAGGACAAATTTCCACCGGTCTAATGTCCATTGCTCGTGTTTCTTGACCCAAGCAAGTCTCTTATTCTGATTGGTGTACTTTAGTTGTGGTTTCTTTGCAGCAATTCGACCATGAATGAATTCACACAGTCTCCTCTGAACAGTTGATGTTGAGATGCGTCTGTTACTTGAACTCTGTGAAGCATTTATTTGGCTGCATTTTTTGAGGCTGGTAACTCTAATGAACTTATCCTCTGCGGCAGAGGTAACTCTGGGTCTTCCTTTCCTGTGGCGGTCCTCATGAGAGTCAGTTTCATCATAGCGCTTGATGGTTTTTGTGACTGCACTTGAAGAAACTCTTGACAGTCGTGACATTATCCGGATTGACTGACCTTCATGTCTTAAAGTAATGATGTATTGTCGTTTCTCTGCTTATTTGAGCTCTTTTTGCCATAAAATAGACTTGGTCTTTTACCAAATAGTGCTATCTTCTGTATACCACCCTACCTTGTCACAACACAACTGATTGGCTCAGTAAACACATTAAGAAAGAAAGAAATTCCACAAATGTACTTTTAAGAAGGCAAACTTGTTAATTGAAATGCATTCCAGGTGACCACCTCATGAAGCTTGTTGAGAGAATGCCAAGAGTGTGCAAAGCTGTCATTAAGGCAAATGGTGGCTACTTGAATAATCTCAAATATAAAATAGGTGACCATATATATTTCACTGTAACGTCTACTACACCTGTTGTTTTCGGGGCATATGACTAATAAAATTAGATTTGATTTGTTCTAAAACTTTTGACTGGTAATGTATATACTGTATATAGCAAGCTATGCTAATCCTTCCCTTTTGTTTGTGTGTGTGTGTATTGCAGATGTTGAGTAATAAGAAGGGCTTACTGCCGGAGCCCAACTTGGCCCAGCTGCTGAACAGCATGACCAACCCAGCAGCCCTACAGGTCCTCATGAGGCCTTACCACACTGGCAAACAAGGAGGTCAGACACACACACACACACACAGACTGGACTCCCTTATTTACAGGACTACTGTAAATTAAATAGAGAAACAACTTACTTTCTAAAGTTTATTGGGTTGTACAGATTAGATTGTTTCATTTTTATCTGTCTCATCCTCTCTGTGCCCCTAGAATGATAGAAATGGCTTTCGATTAGCGTATCCTGTCTTATCAATTCTAAGCACGTTGCTTTTTGATGAATGCTTAATAATTTATTATAATGAACTTGTTCTCAGACTACATCAGAACAGAGGAGAACAGGCAGGCAGGCAGGAAGGAGTGAAGGCTGAGGGCTGGCTCTTAAAAGAGGAGCACACACAATTAGACTAAGTCTAAAATTAGCCCCTGATTAAATGTTAAACTTTCTACCTATTCTGGAGGAAGCTACCATTAGCTTTGACGCATACATTTATTATGAGTAGGTTGTGGATGTCTGGAGCTATTACTGAGATTATTATCTGGCTGCTGTGTGCTATGCTCTGTCGCATACAGCCTGGGGAAGTCGAAATGCCAACACATAGTAAAGAGGTATTTTCGATCTATCTAACTTACTTCCATTGTCTCCTAAGAGTGGCTGAATATTTTTCCCACATTCCGTTTGTTCATTCATTCATGCACCTTGGTTGGTTGGTCTGTGAGGACACCACAGTATGCCTTTCCCTTGTCAATTGAGTGTCTCAGTCAAGTTTGATACCCCTGTTATACAATACACTGACCATGCCTGCTTCCTCCCTCTCTCTCTGTCTCCAGGGAAGTTTGGCCGGCCTCCTAGCCTGTCTCCATTCCTCAGACAACCCCTCACAGCAGCCCTGTTCCAACTGGGGAAGGTACAGCAGGTAAGAATACTGTGCAGTGTGTGAGAGTATGTGTGTGGGAGTGTGTGTGCATATGTGTGTGTGTGTACAGGACTGGTTCACAGGGAATGGAGAGATGAGTGTGTGTGTATCTGCTTGATGACGTGTGTTGCAGCATGTTCTAAATGTGTGTACTATTACAGCGTGGTCTAAATGTGTGTACTGTTCCAGTGTGTTCTAAATGTGTGTACTATTACAGCGTGTTCTAAATGTGTGTACTGTTACAGAATGTTCTAAATGTTACAGCGTGTTCTAAATGTGTGTACTATTACAGCGTGTTCTAAATGTGTGTACGGTTACAGCGTGTTCTAAATGTGTGTACTGTTACAGCGTGGTCTAAATGTGTGTACTGTTACAGCGTGTTCTAAATGTGTGTACTGTTACAGCATGTTCTAAATGTGTGTACTGTTACAGCATGTTCTAAATGTGTGTACTGTTACAGCATGTTCTAAATGTGTGTACTATTACAGCGTGTTCTAAATGTGTGTACTGTTACAGCATGTTCTAAATGTGTGTACTATTACAGCGTGGTCTAAATGTGTGTACTGTTACAGCGTGGTCTAAATGTGTGTACTGTTACAGCGTGTTCTAAATGTGTGTACTGTTACAGCGTGTTCTAAATGTGTGTACTATTACAGTGTGGTCTAAATGTGTGTACTGTTACAGCGTGTTCTAAATGTGTGTACTGTTACAGAATGTTCTAAATGTTACAGCGTGTTCTAAATGTGTGTACTATTACAGCATGTTCTAAATGTGTGTACTGTTACAGAATGTTCTAAATGTTACAGCGTGTTCTAAATGTGTGTACTGTTACAGCATGTTATAAATGTGTGTACTATTACAGCGTGTTCTAAATGTGTGTACTGCTACAGTGTGTTCTAAATGTGTGTACTATTACAGCGTGGTCTAAATGTGTGTACTATTACAGCGTGTTCTAAATGTGTGTACTGTTACAGCGTGTTCTAAATGTGTGTACTATTACAGCGTGTTCTAAATGTGTGTACGGTTGCAGCGTGTTCTAAATGTGTGTACTGTTACAGAATGTTCTAAATGTGTGTACGGTTACAGCATGTTCTAAATGTGTGTACTGTTACAGCGTGTTCTAAATGTGTGTACGGTTACAGCATGTTCTAAATGTGTGTACTGTTACAGCGTGTTCTAAATGTGTGCACTGTTACAGCGTGTTCTAAATGTGTGTACTGTTACAGCATGTTCTAAATGTGTGTACTATTACAGTGTGTTCTAAATGTGTGTACTGCTACAGTGTGTTCTAAATGTGTGTACTATTACAGCGTGGTCTAAATGTGTGTACTATTACAGCGTGTTCTAAATGTGTGTACTGTTACAGCGTGTTCTAAATGTGTGTACTATTACAGCGTGTTCTAAATGTATGTACGGTTGCAGCGTGTTCTAAATGTGTGTACTGTTACAGAATGTTCTAAATGTGTGTACGGTTACAGCATGTTCTAAATGTGTGTACTGTTACAGCGTCTTCTAAATGTGTGTACTGTTACAGCGTGTTCTAAATGTGTGTACTATTACAGCGTGTTCTAAATGTGTGTACGGTTGCAGCGTGTTCTAAATGTGTGTACTGTTACAGAATGTTCTAAATGTGTGTACGGTTACAGCATGTTCTAAATGTGTGTACTGTTACAGCGTGTTCTAAATGTGTGTACTGCTACAGCGTCTTCTAAATGTGTGTACTGTTACAGCGTGTTCTAAATGTGTGTACTATTACAGCATGTTCTAAATGTGTGTACTGTTACAGCGTGTTCTAAATGTTACAGCGTGTTCTAAATGTGTGTACTGTTACAGCATGCTCTAAATGTTACAGCGTGTTCTAAAAAATGTACTGTTACCGCATGTTCTAAATGTGTGTTCTCTTACAGCGTGTTCTAAATGTGTGTACTGTTACAGCATGTTCTAAATGTGTGTACTGTTACAGCGTGTTCTAAATATGTGTACTGTTACAGCGTGTTCTAAATGTTACAGCGTGTTCTAAATGTGTGTACTGTTACAGCATGTTCTAAATGTTACAGCGTGTTCTAAATGTTACATCGTGTTCTAAATGTGTGTACTGTTACAGCATGTTCTAAATGTTACAGCGTGTTCTAAATGTTACAGCGTGTTCTAAATGTGTGTACTGTTACAGCATGTTCTAAATGTTACAGCGTGTTCTAAAAAATGTACTGTTACCTCATGTTCTAAATGTGTGTACTCTTACAGCGTATTCTAAATGTGTGTACTGTTACAGCGTCTTCTAAATGTGTGTACTGTTACAGCGTCTTCTAAATGTGTGTACTGTTCAAGCGTGTTCTAAATGTGTGTACTGTTACAGCATTTTCTAAATGTGTGTACTATTACAGTGTGTTCTAAATGTGTGTACTGTTACAGCGTCTTCTAAATGTGTGTACTGTTCAAGCGTGTTCTAAATGTGTGTACTGTTCAAGCGTGTTCTAAATGTGTGTACTATTACAGTGTGTTCTAAATGTGTGTACTGCTACAGTGTGTTCTAAATGTGTGTACTATTACAGCGTGGTCTAAATGTGTGTACTATTACAGCGTGTTCTAAATGTGTGTACTGTTACAGCGTGTTCTAAATGTGTGTACTATTACAGCGTGTTCTAAATGTGTGTACGGTTGCAGCGTGTTCTAAATGTGTGTACTGTTACAGAATGTTCTAAATGTGTGTACGGTTACAGCATGTTCTAAATGTGTGTACTGTTACAGCGTCTTCTAAATGTGTGTACTGTTACAGCGTGTTCTAAATGTGTGTACTATTACAGCGTGTTCTAAATGTGTGTACGGTTGCAGCGTGTTCTAAATGTGTGTACTGTTACAGAATGTTCTAAATGTGTGTACGGTTACAGCATGTTCTAAATGTGTATACTGTTACAGCGTGTTCTAAATGTGTGTACTGTTACAGCGTCTTCTAAATGTGTGTACTGTTACAGCGTGTTCTAAATGTGTGTACTATTACAGCATGTTCTAAATGTGTGTACTGTTACAGCGTGTTCTAAATGTTACAGCGTGTTCTAAATGTGTGTACTGTTACAGCATGTTCTAAATGTTAGCCTGTTCTAAATGTTACAGCATGTTCTAAATGTTACAGCGTGTTCTAAATGTTACAGCGTGTTCTAAATGTGTGTACTGTTACAGCATGCTCTAAATGTTACAGCGTGTTCTAAAAAAATGTACTTTTACCGCATGTTCTAAATGTGTGTTCTCTTACAGCGTGTTCTAAATGTGTGTACTGTTACAGCATGTTCTAAATGTGTGTACTGTTACAGCGTGTTCTAAATATGTGTACTGTTACAGCGTGTTCTAAATGTTACAGCGTGTTCTAAATGTGTGTACTGTTACAGCGTGTTCTAAATGTTACAGCGTGTTCTAAATCTGTGTACTGTTACAGCATGTTCTAAATGTTACAGCGTGTTCTAAATGTTACATCGTGTTCTAAATGTGTGTACTGTTACAGCATGTTCTAAATGTTACAGCGTGTTCTAAATGTTACAGCGTGTTCTAAATGTGTGTACTGTTACAGCATGTTCTAAATGTTACAGCGTGTTCTAAAAAATGTACTGTTACTGCATGTTCTAAATGTGTGTACTCTTACAGCGTATTCTAAATGTGTGTACTGTTACAGCGTCTTCTAAATGTGTGTACTGTTACAGCGTCTTCTAAATGTGTGTACTGTTCAAGCGTGTTCTAAATGTGTGTACTGTTACAGCATTTTCTAAATGTTACAGCGTGTTCTAAATGTTACAGTGTGTTCTAAATGTTACAGTGTGTTCTAAATATGTGTACTATTTTAGCATGTTCTAAATCTGTGTACTGTTACAGCATGTTCTAAATGTTACAGCGTGTTCTAAATGTTACAGCGTGTTCTAAATCTGTACTGTTAAAGCGTGTTCTAAATGTGTGTACTATTACAGCGTGTTCTAAATCTGTACTGTTAAAGCATGTTCTAAATCTGTGTACTGTTACAGCGTGTTCTAAATGTTACAGCGTGTTCTAAATGTTACAGCGTGTTCTAAATCTGTACTGTTAAAGCGTGTTCTAAATGTGTGTACTGTTACAGCGTGTTCTAAATGTTACAGCGTGTTCTTAATGTTACAGCGTGTTCTAAATCTGTACTGTTAAAGCGTGTTCTAAATCTGTGTACTGTTACAGCGTGTTCTAAATGTTACAGCGTGTTCTAAATCTGTACTGTTAAAGCGTGTTCTAAATGTGTGTACTGTTACAGCATGTTCTAAATGTTACAGCGTGTTCTAAATGTTACAGCGTGTTCTAAATCTGTACTGTTAAAGCGTGTTCTAAATGTTACAGCGTGTTCTAAATGTTACAGCGTGTACTAAATCTGTACTGTTAAATCGTGTTCTAAATCTGTGTACTGTTACAGCGTGTTCTAAATGTTACAGCGTGTTCTAAATCTGTACTGTTAAAGCGTGTTCTAAATGTGTGTACTATTACAGCATGTTCTAAATGTTACAGCGTGTTCTAAATGTTACAGCGTGTTCTAAATCTGTACTGTTAAAGCGTGTTCTAAATGTTACAGCGTGTTCTAAATCTGTACTGTTAAAGCGTGTTCTAAATGTGTGTACTGTTACAGCGTGTTCTAAATGTTACAGCGTGTTCTAAATTTTACAGCGTGTTCTAAATCTGTACTGTTAAAGCGTGTTCTAAATGTTACAGCGTGTTCTAAATCTGTACTGTTAAAGTGTGTTCTAAATGTGTGTACTTTTGCAACATGTTCGACATGTGTGTACTGACAAGTAAAAAAATATTTCACCTTCATTTTACCAGGTAGGCTAGTTGAGAACAAGTTCTTGTTTACACCTGCGACCTGGCCAAGATATAAGAGAACAGTACGACACAACACCACAAAGTTACTCATGGAATAAAAAAGCGTACAGTCAATAACACAATAGAAAAAAAAGTAAGTCTATATACAGTGTGTGCAAATGGCACGAGGAGGTAAGGCAATAAATAGGCCATAGTAGCAAGTACAGTAATTACAATTTAGCAAATGAACACTGGAGTGATAGATGTGCAAGTAGAAATACTGGTGTGCAAGCGCAGAAAAGTAAATAAAAACAATATGGGGATGAGGTAGGTAGATTGGATGGGCTTTTACAGATGGGCTATGTACAGCTGCAGCGATCGGTTACCTGCTCAGATAGCTGATGTTTAAAGTTAGTGAGGGAAATATGTTTCCATCTTCAGTGATTTTTGTAATTCGTTCCAGTCACTGGCAGCAGAGAACTGGAAGGAAAGGCTGCCAAAGAGGTGTTGGATTTGGGGATGACCTGTGAGATATACCTGCTGGAGTGCGTGCTACGGGTCGGTGTTGTTATCGTGACCAGTGAGCTGAGATAAGGTGGGGATTTACCTAGCAAAGACTTATAGATGACCTGGAGCCAGTGGGTCTGGCGACGAATATTTAGAGAGGGCCAGCCGACTAGAGCATACAGGTCGCAGTGGTGGATAGTATATGGGGCTGTGGTGACAAAACGGATGGCACTGTGATAGACTGCATCCAGTTTGCTGAGTAGAGTGTTGGAGGCTATTTTGTAAATGACATCGCCGAAGTCGAGGATCGGTAGGATAGTCAATTTTACTTGGGTATGTTTGGCGTTGTGAGTAAAGGAGGCTTTGTTGCGGAATAGAAAGCAGATTCTAGCTTTAATGTTGGATTGGAGATGTTTAATATGAGTCTGGAAGGAGAGTTTACAATCTAACCAGACACCTAGGTATTTGTAGATGTCCACATATTCTAAGTCAAAACCATCCAGAGTAGTGATGCTAGACGGGCTGGCAGGTGTGGGCAGCGAACGGTTGAAAAGCATGCATTTAGTTTTACTAGCGTTTAAGAGCAGTTGGAGGCCACGGAAGGAGTGTTGTATGGCATTGAAGCTCGTTTGGATGTTTGTTAACACTGTTACAGTGTGTTCTAAATGTGTTACAGTGTGTTCTAAATGTGTGTACTGTTACAGCGTGTTCTATATGTGTGTACTGTTACAGCGTGTTCTAAATGTGTGTACTGTTACAGTGTGCTCTATATGTGTGTACTGTTACAGCGTGTTCTATATGTGTGTACTGTTACAGCGTGTTCTATATGTGTGTACTGTTACAGCGTGTTCTAAATGTGTGTACTGTTACAGTGTGCTCTATATGTGTGTACTGTTACAGCGTGTTCTAAATGTGTGTACTGTTAGTGTGCTCTAAATGTGTGTACTGTTACAGTGTGTTCTAAATGTGTGTACTGTTACAGTGTGCTCTATATGTGTGTACTGTTACAGCGTGTTCTAAATGTGTGTACTGTTAGTGTGCTCTAAATGTGTGTACTGTTACAGTGTGTTCTAAATGTGTGTACTGTTACAGTGTGCTCTATATGTGTGTACTGTTACAGTGTGCTCTATATGTGTGTACTGTTACAGTGTGCTCTATATGTGTGTACTGTTACAGCGTGTTCTAAATGTGTGTACTGTTACAGTGTGTTCGAAATGTGTGTGTACTATTACAGAGTGTTCGAAATGTGTGTACCGTTACAGTGTGTTCGAAATGTGTGTGTACCATTACAGTGTGTTCGCAATGTGTGTGTACTGTTACAGTCTGTTCTAAATGTGTGTGTACTGTTACTGTGTGTTCTAAATATGTGTGTACTGTTACTGTGTGTTCTAAATGTGTGTGTACCGTTATAGTGTGTTCTAAATCTGTGTGTCCTGTTACAGCGTCTTCTAAATATGTGTGTACTGTGTCTTTCCCAGAGTTCCATGTTGGGGAACGGTCTGGTGCTTCAGAATCTAATGCACATGCAGCTGGCCCAGCAGCAGCTCCTGCACATCAAAGACAAGCACATGAGCAATGTGAGGCATGCCAACGTGTGTGTGTGTGTGTGTGTTCGTGTGTGTGTTGGGTTTTCGATTGGCTGCTTCTGTCACTCATTCCTAATGAAATGTAACAACATTAGGAAAGCTCTACTCTGCACAGCTAATGGGTTCTGTGCAGAAATGATAGGGGTAAAAAATTATTCTCACAATATTGAAACTTCTGTTCTCTTTATTACCCGAATGGTCATGTGAGGTATAGCAATATAAAAATTATTTACATTACTCTGGGTGTCTGCGTATTCTATGTAATTTTAAAAGGGCAGACAGACTTGAGAGAGAGAAGAGTGTGTGTGTGTGTGTTCTCTGTTAGCTCCCTCTATCCTGCTGTACATGTAGTACTGCTCTCAGTGTATGTGGAGTAGAGACATGCTAAGTTGAGTTGTGAGATCATTTTCCATTTCTGCATTAGTCTGACAACCCTCTTCTTAGCTTTTCCTCTACTTCTCTTCTCCCACAATCCCCTTCTCTCATGCTCTCTTCACTCTCAATTGATCACCTTTTGCCTCTCCTCTCACTATCATTCACCTCTTTTTCACCTCCTTTCTCCTCCCCTCTCCCTTTGTATTTCCTCTCCTCTTCCTCCTCTCTTTCTTCCCCCCCCCCCCATAGGTATCTAGTCTGTTGGGTGACCCCTCTCGTCTACTTCTACAGAAAGTGCTTGGTCTCAGACCTCCAGCCCCCATGGCCCTGGGAAAGGGTCTGCTGGGTGACTCCCCCACTGGTGAGTGCCCTGGGCTCGGTACGCATAGCCCTACAGCCCCCTTAGCACCACCTAGCCTGGACGTTCGGCCTCTCTCTGTAACTGTTCCTCAGACAGACCAACCACATTTGCAATTCAAATCTTCCAAATGAGAATGTCACTATTTATGCAAATGTATTGAAATCTCTGTGGTTGTGATCCATTTATCTATGTTTGCTAGTGTTTGTTTGTTTGCATTGTTTTGTTTGCTGCGGGCCCGTAAGGGCTGAGGCTGCTCTGGGCGATGCAGGTCATTCATCACAGGGATATTAACAGTTAGAATGAATGTAATCTGGGTATTCCTGGATGAAAGACAGAAACAGAGTAGTGTTCTGTTCTGTGCTGCAGTGCTCCTGGTAAATACATAATAACGTATGAGGTGTTCCGTTCAGAAATGTCATAACCTGAGTTAATGTAATCTTTACTTTCTCCTGGGTAGATAATGGTATTTTAGTTTTGCATATATGGAGCTGTATACTGTATTATAAACCAGGTGGTTTGAGCCCTGAATGCTGATTGGCTGAAAGACATGGTATGAAAGACCACGGGTTTGACAAAAACTTTTTACTCTTCTAATTACGTTGGTAGTAAAGAAAAAGGAGGCCGTCACACTGTTAAAACTCCCAATAGTTCTTTACTAGTAGTCTTTATTATCCCAGCACCTATATGTTTTAAAGGATGTGTGTATGACCGCAAACTTTTCTAATTACGTTGGTAACCAGTTTATAACAGCAGTAAGGCACCTCGGGAGTTTGTGGTATATGGTCAATATAGTGCTGTATCCAGAACAGCCCTTAGCCATGGTATATTGGCCATATACCACACGTTCTCGGGACTGCTTAATTAACCGTGCTTGATAATATAGTTAGGATGCACCTAATCTCTTTAAAGCCTATAGCTTGAGAACAGCATGTATACTATACTGTGTGCACTGCTAGCAGTAAGTGAGGGGACCAGTCTGTGACTGTAGTTTACTGTAGGCTAGCATTAAGTGAGGGGACCAATCTGACTGAGGTATACTGTAGGCTAGCAGTAAGTTAGGGGTCCAGTCTGTGACTGTAGTTTACTGTGGACTAGCAGTAAGTAGGGGACCAGTCTTTGACTGAAGTTTACTGTAGGCTAACACTAGTAGGGGACCAGTCTGTGACTGCAGTTTACTGTAGACTAGCAGTAAGTAAGGGGACCAGTCTGACTGTAGTTTACTGCAGGCTAGCAGTAAGTGAGGGGACCCGTCTGTGACTGTAGGCTAGCAGTAAGTGACGGGACCAGTCTGTGACTGTAGGCTAGCAGTAAGTGAGGGGACCAGTCTGACTGTAGTTTACTGTAGGCTAGCAGTAAGTGAGGGGACCAGTCTGTGACTGTAGTTTACTATAGGCTAGCAGTAAGTGAGGGGACCAATCTGACTGTAGGCTAGCAGTAAGTGAGGGGACCAGTCTGTGACTGTAGTTTACTGTAGGCTAGCAGTAAGTAGGGGAACCAGTCTGACTATAGTTTACTGTAGGCTAACAGTAGTAGGGGACCAGTCTGTGACTGTAGTTTACTGTAGGCTAGCAGTAAGTAGGGGACCAGTCTGTGACATTAGTTTACTGTAGGCTAGCAGTAAGTGAGGTGACCAGTCTGTGACTGTAGTTTACTGTAGACTAGCAGTAAGTAGGGGACCAGTCTGACTGTAGTTTACTGTAGTCTAGCAGTAAGTGAGGGGACCAGTCTGTGACTGTAGTCTAGCAGTAAGTGAGGGGACCAGTCTGACTGTAGTTTACTGTAGTCTAGCAGTAAGTGAGGGGACCAGTCTGTGACTGTAGTCTAGCAGTAAGTGAGGGGACCAGTCTGACTGTAGTTTACTGTAGGCTAGCAGTAAGTAGGGGAACCAGTCTGACTATAGTTTACTGTAGGCTAACAGTAGTAGGGGACCAGTCTGTGACTGTAGTTTACTGTAGTCTAGCAGTAAGTGAGGGGACCAGTCTGTGACTGTAGTCTAGCAGTAAGTGAGGGGACCAGTCTGACTGTAGTTTACTGTAGTCTAGCAGTAAGTGAGGGGACCAGTCTGTGACTGTAGTCTAGCAGTAAGTGAGGGGACCAGTCTGACTGTAGTTTACTGTAGACTAGCAGTAAGTGAGGGGACCAGTCTGACTGTAGTTTACTGTAGTCTAGCAGTAAGTGAGGGGACCAGTCTGACTGTAGTTTACTGTAGGCTAACAGTAGTAGGGGACCAGTCTGTGACTGTAGTTTACTGTAAGCTAGCAGTAAGTGACGGGACCAGTCTGACTGTAGTTTACTGTAGGCTAGCAGTAAGTGAGGGGACCAGTCTGACTGTAGTTTACTGTAGGCTAGCAGTAAGTGAGGGGACCAGTCTGACTGTAGTTTACTGTAGTCTAGCAGTAAGTGAGGGGACCAGTCTGACTGTAGTTTACTGTAGGCTAACAGTAGTAGGGGACCAGTCTGTGACTGTAGTTTACTGTAAGCTAGCAGTAAGTGAGGGGACCAGTCTGACTGTTGTTTACTGTAGGCTAGCAGTAAGTGAGGGGACCAGTCTGTGACTGTAGTTCACTGTAGTCTAGCAGTAAGTGAGGGGACCAGTCTGTGACTGTAGTCTAGCAGTAAGTGAGGGGACCAGTCTGTGACTGTAGTTTACTGTAGTCTAGCAGTAAGTGAGGGGACCAGTCTGTGACTGTAGTTTACTGTAGTCTAGCAGTAAGTGAGGGGACCAGTCTGTGACTGTAGTTCACTGTAGTCTAGCAGTAAGTGAGGGCACCAGTCTGTGACTGTAGGCTAGCAGTAAGTGACGGGACCAGTCTGTGACTGTAGGCTAGCAGTAAGTGAGGGGACCAGTCTGACTGTAGTTTACTGTAGGCTAGCAGTAAGTGAGGGGACCAGTCTGTGACTGTAGTTTACTGTAGGCTAGCAGTAAGTGAGGGGACCAATCTGACTGTAGGCTAGCAGTAAGTGAGGGGACCAGTCTGTGACTGTAGTTTACTGTAGGCTAGCAGTAAGTAGGGGAACCAGTCTGACTATAGTTTACTGTAGGCTAACAGTAGTAGGGGACCAGTCTGTGACTGTAGTTTACTGTAGGCTAGCAGTAAGTAGGGGAGCAGTCTGTGACTGTAGTATACTGTAAGCTAGCAGTAAGTGAGGGGACCAGTCTGACTGTAGTTTACTATAGGCTAGCAGTAAGTGAGGGGACCGGTCTGACTGTAGTTTACTGTAGTCTAGAAGTAGGTGAGGGGACCAGTCTGACTGTAGTTTGCTGTAGACTAGCAGTAAGTGAGGGGACCAGTCAGTAACTGTAGTTTACTGTGGACTAGCAGTAAGTAGGGGACCAGTCTGTGACATTAGTTTACTGTAGGCTAGCAGTAAGTAGGGGACCAGTCTGACTGTAGTTTACTGTAGTCTAGCAGTAAGTGAGGGGACCAGTCTGTGACTGTAGTCTAGCAGTAAGTGAGGGGACCAGTCTGACTGTAGTTTACTGTAGTCTAGCAGTAAGTGAGGGGACCAGTCTGTGACTGTAGTCTAGCAGTAAGTGAGGGGACCAGTCTGACTGTAGTTTACTGTAGGCTAGCAGTAAGTAGGGGAACCAGTCTGACTATAGTTTACTGTAGGCTAACAGTAGTAGGGGACCAGTCTGTGACTGTAGTTTACTGTAGTCTAGCAGTAAGTGAGGGGACCAGTCTGTGACTGTAGTCTAGCAGTAAGTGAGGGGACCAGTCTGACTGTAGTTTACTGTAGTCTAGCAGTAAGTGAGGGGACCAGTCTGTGACTGTAGTCTAGCAGTAAGTGAGGGGACCAGTCTGACTGTAGTTTACTATAGGCTAGCAGTAAGTGAGGGGACCGGTCTGACTGTAGTTTACTGTAGTCTAGAAGTAGGTGAGGGGACCAGTCTGACTGTAGTTTACTGTAGGCTAGCAGTAAGTGGGGGGCCAGTCTGACTGTAGTTTACTGTAGGCTAACAGTAGTAGGGGACCAGTCTGTGACTGTAGTTTACTGTAAGCTAGCAGTAAGTGACGGGACCAGTCTGACTGTAGTTTACTGTAGGCTAGCAGTAAGTGAGGGGACCAGTCTGACTGTAGTTTACTGTAGGCTAGCAGTAAGTGGGGGGCCAGTCTGACTGTAGTTTACTGTAGTCTAGCAGTAAGTGAGGGGACCAGTCTGACTGTAGTTTACTGTAGGCTAACAGTAGTAGGGGACCAGTCTGTGACTGTAGTTTACTGTAAGCTAGCAGTAAGTGAGGGGACCAGTCTGACTGTTGTTTACTGTAGGCTAGCAGTAAGTGAGGGGACCAGTCTGTGACTATAGTTCACTGTAGTCTAGCAGTAAGTGAGGGGACCAGTCTGTGACTGTAGTCTAGCAGTAAGTGAGGGGACCAGTCTGTGACTGTAGTTTACTGTAGTCTAGCAGTAAGTGAGGGGACCAGTCTGTGACTGTAGTTTACTGTAGTCTAGCAGTAAGTGAGGGGACCAGTCTGTGACTGTAGTTCACTGTAGTCTAGCAGTAAGTGAGGGCACCAGTCTGTGACTGTAGTTTACTGTAGGCTAGCAGTAAGTGAGGGGACCAGTCTGACTGTAGTTTACTGTAGGCTAGCAGTAAGTAGGGGACCAGTCTGTGACTGTAGTTCACTGTAGGCTAACAGTAAGTAGGGTACCAGTCTGTGAATGATACTAGGTCTTGTGTCTTTCCTCTATCCATTCTTGCCCCCCACCCTCTCTCTCTTGCCTCTCTCTCCCCCTCCACAGAGTTAGGTCAGGAGTCCCTGCCAATGTCCAGTCAGGCCTCAGTATCGGCAGCGGGCATGATGCCCTACCTGCAGGCGCAGACACACCTGGGAACAGCCGTGGAAGGGGAACAGAACGGGGCCTGCATCTACACCACAGCCTCTGACAGGCAACCAGCCCCTCCTGGGACCATGGCGAATGCTCAGCCCCAGGGACAGAGCTACTACCTGGGTCCCCCACCACCTAAAGCTCCAGGGGGCCACCAGCCCGGCCGACACAGCTACAGCAGCACTGAGAGTAGCCCAGCTAGTGGAGTGAGTATAGAGCACAGACACAACAAAACAATGTAACAGCACAACAACACAAGAGCACAACAATACAACAACACAACAATACAAAAACACAACAACACAACAACACATTGGCATTGACTGAGACACCGGTAGCTCTCTTTCCTGCCAGCCAGCACTAGCTCTCCTGCCCTGCCTTCTGCCTCTCGTTTCCTTGGCTGTTGGTTCCTGTCTCTCTCTCTTTCTTTCACCAGTCTGTCTCTACCCATCTACTGTATCTGTCTTTTTGTCCGTCCACCTCACCTCCTCCTTTCTTTCCTTCACCCCTTCACTTTGAGGGAGCACTCTAGAGAGAGATGGCCCTAGGGTTCGCTGGTTTTAGACTGTCATCTGTCTGTCAGTCAGTCAGTCAGTCAGTCAGTCTCTCCCTCTCTCCTCCTCTCTCTTTTCCTTTCTGTCTATGTCCTCCTCCTCCTCTCTGTCTCTGACAGATCTGATTTGTTTATGAGTTGGTGTTCTGTGGCCTAGGGCCTATTCGCCGTACTTAGCCCTCAGAAACTCTGGCTTCTTTCACACACACACACACACACACTGAAGGGTCTGTTTCCTCAGTATTGAACTTAAATGCACCCCCCCACACACTCACTTGTTAATTTTCTCTCTGGCTCTTCGCTCTCTCTCTCTCTCTTTATCCCTCTCTGTCTGTCGCTCTCTTTCTCTTCGCTCTCTCTCTTTGTCTGTCTCTCTCTCTGTCGGTCTCTGTCTCTCTCTCTCTTTGTCCGTCTCTCTCTCTCTCTTTGTCTGTCTCTTTCTCTCTCTCTCTTTGTCTGTCTCTCTCTCTCTGTCTGTCTCTGTGTGTGTGATGACATGACCTGTGTTTCATCATTAGTTTTCTCCCACTCTGGAGAGACTCTTACAGAAGCCACAGAGTCACCATAAAAGAGTCCACATAACACCATGTGTGTGTCCACCATGCAACCAGGCACTGACATATGACCTGAGTGGAGTTTATGGGGAGGATAGAACGAACCTTAAGTCACATGATAGAATAACAAGCTGGGATACACACGGCTGTATGGGGTGGCTAGGTAGTTATATAGAGGGCTGACTGTGAGGCAAGCCGGGATACACACGGCTGTATGGGGTGGCTAGGTAGTTATATAGAGGGCTGATTGTGAGGCAAGCCGGGATACACACGGCTGTATGGGGTGGCTAGGTAGTTATATAGAGGGCTGATTGTGAGGCAAGCCGGGATACACACGGCTGTATGGGGTGGCTAGGTAGTTATATAGAGGGCTGATTGTGAGGCAAGCCGGGATACACACGGCTGTATGGGGTGGCTAGGTAGTTATATAGAGGGCTGATTGTGAGGCAAGCCGTGATACACACGGCTGTATGGGGTGGCTAGGTAGTTATATAGAGGGCTGATTGTGAGGCAAGCCGGGATACACACGGCTGTATGGGGTGGCTAGGTAGTTATATAGAGGGCTGATTGTGAGGCAAGCCGGGATACACACGGCTGTATGGGGTGGCTAGGTAGTTAGATAGAGGGCTGACTGTGAGGCAAGCCGGGATACACACGGCTGAATGGGGTGGTTAGGTAGTTATATAGAGGGCTGATTGTGAGGCAAGCCGGGATACACACGGCTGTATGGGGTGGCTAGGTAGTTATATAGAGGGCTGATTGTGAGGCAAGCCGGGATACACACGGCTGTATGGGGTGGCTAGGTAGTTAGATAGAGGGCTGACTGTGAGGCAAGCCGGGATACACACGGCTGAATGGGGTGGTTAGGTAGTTATATAGAGGGCTGATTGTGAGGCAAGCCGGGATACACACGGCTGTATGGGGTGGCTAGGTAGTTATATAGAGGGCTGATTGTGAGGCAAGCCGGGATACACACGGCTGAATGGGGTGGTTAGGTAGTTATATAGAGGGCTGATTGTGAGGCAAGCCGGGATACACGCGGCTGTATGGGGTGGCTAGGTAGTTATATAGAGGGCTGACTGTGAGGCAAGCCGGGATACACACCGCTGTATGGGGTGGCTAGGTAGTTATATAGAGGGCTGACTGTGAGGCAAGCCGGGATACACACGGCTGTATGGGGTGGCTAGGTAGTTATATAGAGGGCTGACTGTGAGGCAAGCCGGGATACACACGGCTGTATGGGGTGGCTAGGTAGTTATATAGAGGGCTGATTGTGAGGCAAGCCGGGATACACACGGCTGTATGGGGTGGCTAGGTAGTTATATAGAGGGCTGACTGTGAGGCAAGCCGGGATACACACGGCTGTATGGGGTGGCTAGGTAGTTATATAGAGGGCTGATTGTGAGGCAAGCCGGGATACACACGGCTGTATGGGGTGGCTAGGTAGTTATATAGAGGGCTGACTGTGAGGCAAGCCGGGATACACACGGCTGTATGGGGTGGCTAGGTAGTTATATAGAGGGCTGACTGTGAGGCAAGCCGGGATACACACGGCTGTATGGGGTGGCTAGGTAGTTATATAGAGGGCTGATTGTGAGGCAAGCCGGGATACACACGGCTGTATGGGGTGGCTAGGTAGTTATATAGAGGGCTGATTGTGAGGCAAGCCGGGATACACACGGCTGTATGGGGTGGCTAGGTAGTTATATAGAGGGCTGACTGTGAGGCAAGCCGGGATACACACGGCTGTATGGGGTGGCTAGGTAGTTATATAGAGGGCTGACTGTGAGGCAAGCCGGGATACACACGGCTGTATGGGGTGGCTAGGTAGTTATATAGAGGGCTGATTGTGAGGCAAGCTAGGTGGCAACACAGTCTTAAAGGATGTACAGCATTTTGACTTGAACATTTACAGCATTGTTGAATGCATTAATGATACGTTAGTACGATGGGTTGTTCATGACTTGGTTATTTACTTAGGGAACAGTGTGGTAAAGTCCAATGTTATCTCTGTCTGTCTCCAGGCTCCCAGCAGTCAGTTCTCTCTCCTGGGTGAACCCCCTAAAGAGATGAAGCTACCTTCCAATCCATACCTGAATCTAGCTAGTGTGTTACCTGGCATGGTGCTGCAAGGTAAAGCACACACACACAGCACACACACACACACACACACACAGCACAGCACACACACACACACAGCACACACAACACACACACACACACACACACACACACACACACACACACACACACATTCATTGTTATAACCCAGTATAAGGGACATGTTGCTCGTTTTAAAATGTTTCTTATAACTTGTTGGGGCTTGTTATTAAAAAATGACTCACATTAACTATTACAGATGATGTCCTCTTTTTCTGTGTGTATTTGACTGTTTTCTCTGTGTGGTTGTTTGGTCTGTCATGCAGCCCCGACAGCCTGTAAAATGCAGACAGGGCAGCCTCTAGTTGGGGTGTACAGCAGTGCTATGCCCCCTGTCTCCCAACCCTCCGCTTCCCAAACCCCAGCACCCTACAGCACCGATACCTCTGCAGACTACAGTCACTACAGCCAGGCATACTCACAGGTAACACACACATGCACACGCATGCACACACAGACACGTGTGTTTACACAGGAGTGAGCACACACCCAAACTGTTGAGCTCTGCACAGTAAGTCATTATGTCTTCCATGCTTCCTCATAGAGACAGGTTGTTTTTGCAATTACTCACAATTGTGTCATGTGTTGGAGAGATGGAGAAAGAGTGGGGTGTGTTGCGGTAGATAGGGTAGTGAAAAGAGAGAGTGGGGAGAGGTAGAGAGAAAGGAACAATAGGAGATATATGAGTGAGAGAGTATGTATGTGTAATGTTTATTGTTCATTTTTATTGTTTATTTCACTTTTGTATATTATCTACCTCACTTGCTTTGGCGATGTTAACATATGTTTCCCATGCCAATAAAGCCCCTTGAAGAGGAGAGAGAGAGAGATAGGTTAAAGGAGAGAGATTGGTTAAAGGAGAGAGGAGAGGGAGATGGGTTAAAGGAGAGAGAGATGGGTTAGAGGAGAGAGAGATGGGTTAAAGGAGAGAGAGTGATGGGTTAAAGGAGAGAGAGAGATGGGTTAAAGGAGAGAGAGTGATGGGTTAAAGGAGAGAGAGTGATTAGTTAAAGGAGAGAGATGGGTTAAAGGAGAGAGGAGAGGGAGATGGGTTAAAGGAGAGAGAGATGGGTTAGAGGAGAGAGATGGCTTAAAGGAGAGAGAGATGGATTAGAGGATAGAGAGTGATGGGTTAAAGGAGAGAGAGGAGAGAGAGATGGGTTAAAGGAGACAGAGGAGAGAGAGATGGGTTAAAGGAGAGAGAGATGGGTTAAAGGAGAGAGAGATGGGTTAGAGGAGAGAGAGATGGGTTAGAGGAGAGAGAGATGGGTTAGAGGAGAGAGAGATGGGTTAGAGGAGAGAGAGATGGGTTAAAGGAGACAGAGGAGAGAGAGATGGGTTAAAGGAGAGAGAGATGGGTTAGAGGAGAGAGAGATGGGTTAGAGGAGAGAGAGATGGGTTAGAGGAGAGAGAGATGGGTTAGAGGAGAGAGAGATGGGTTAGAGGAGAGAGAGATGGGTTAAAGGAGAGAGAGTGATGGGTTAGAGGAGAGAGAGATGGGTTAAAGGAGAGAGAGTGATGGGTTAGAGGAGAGAGAGATGGGTTAAAGGAGAGAGGAGAGGGACATGGGTTAAAGGAGAGAGAGATGGGTTAGAGGAGAGAGAGTGATGGGTTAGAGGAGAGAGAGATGGGTTAAAGGAGAGAGAGTGATGGGTTAGAGGAGAGAGAGATGGGTTAGAGGAGAGAGAGATGGGTTAAAGGAGAGAGAGTGATGGGTTAAAGGAGAGAGGAGAGGGAGATGGGTTAAAGGAGAGAGAGATGGGTTAGAGGAGAGAGAGATGGGTTAAAGGAGAGAGAGTGATGGTTTAAAGGAGAGAGTGATGGGTTAAAGAGAGAGAGAGATGGGTTAAAGGAGAGAGAGATATAGGTTAAAGGGGAGAGAGATGGGTTAGAGGAGAGAGAGATGGGTTAAAGGAGAGAGAGTGATGGGTTAAAGGAGAGAGAGAGATAGGTTAAAGGAGAGAGAGATGGGTTAAAGGAGAGAGAGATGGGTTAAAGGAGAGAGAGATGGGTTAGAGGAGAGAGTGATGGGTTAAAGGAGAGAGAGATGGGTTAAAGGAGAGAGGAGAGGGAGATTGGTTAAAAGAGAGAGAGATGGGTTAGAGGAGAGAGAGATGGGTTAAAGGAGAGAGAGTGATGGTAAGGGTAGAGAGGAGAGAGAGTGTGTATTTTGTTCCATCTGGTGCTCCACTCCCACACACTGCTAGACCATATAAAACAATAGAACAGTATCTCACTCTCTCTCTTTCTCTCTCTCGCTCCAAACCACCATACTACACAACTACTTCTACAGTACCATCAGTTTCCATCTTTCTGTAACGTAATGCCATTGTAACGTAACGCCGTTGTAACGTAACGTAACGCCGTTGTAACGTAACGCCATTAAAAAGTCATGTTATTGTAACGAACTGTGATTGTAGTGTAAAGTATTTGTAGCGTAATGTGATTGTAACGTAATGTGATTGTAGTGTAAAGTGATGTGATTGTAGTGTAAAGTGATGTGATTGTAACTTAATGTGATTGTAATGGTATTGTAATGTGATTGTAACGTAATGTGATGGTAACGTAATGTGATTGTAGCGTAATGCGATTGTAATATCATTGTAACATAATGTGATTGTAGCGTAATACGATTGTAATGTCATTGTAACGTAATGTGATTGTAACGTAATGTGATTAACGTTATATGATTGTAATGTCATTTTAATGTAATGTAATGTGGGCGTGATTGTATTGTAGGAGGCTGTGCAGCAGTGGTACCAGCACTACCAAGCCCAGAGCTACAGCACCGCCCCACAGGAGAGCCAAGCTAAGGACTATAGCAAGGAGCACACACAGGTCAGTGTAGTGTGTTCTCAGTTACTATATTATCCCCCAGGGGAACACTGATCAGCATCATAACACAGGTCAGTGTAGTGTGTTCTCAGTTACTGTATTATCCCCCAGGGGAATACTGATCAGAATCATAACACAGGTAAGTGTAGTGTGTTCTCAGTTACTGTATTATCCCCCAGGGAAACACTGATCAGAATCATAACACAGGTCAGTGTAGTGTGTTCTCAGTTACTATATTATCCCCCAGGGGAACACTGATCAGAATCATAACACATGTCAGTGTAGTGCGTTCTCAGTTACTGTATTATCCCCCAGGGGAACACTGATCAGAATCATAACACAGGTCAGTGTAGTGCGTTCTCAGTTACTGTATTATCCCCCAGGGGAACACTGATCAGAATCATAACACAGGTCAGTGTAGTGCGTTCTCAGTTACTGTATTATCCCCCAGGGGAACACTGATCAGCATCATAACACAGGTCAGTGTAGTGCGTTCTCAGTTACTGTATTATCCCCCAGGGGAACACTGATCAGCATCATAACACAGGTCAGTGTAGTGCGTTCTCAGTTACTGTATTATCCCCCAGGAGAACACTGATCAGCATTATAACACAGGTCAGTGTAGTGCGTTCTCAGTTGCTGTATTATCCCCCAGGGGAACACTGATCAGCATCATAACACAGGTCAGTGTAGTGCGTTCTCAGTTACTGTATTATCCCCCAGGGGAACACTGATCAGAATCATAACACAGGTCAGTGTAGTGTGTTCTCAGTTACTGTATTATCCCCCAGGGGAACACTGATCAGAATCATAACACAGGTCAGTGTAGTGTGTTCTCAGTTACTGTATTATCCCCCAGGGGAACACTGATCAGAATCATAACACAGGTCAGTGTAGTGTGTTCTCAGTTACTGTATTATCCCCCAGGGGAACACTGATCAGAATCATAACACAGGTCAGTGTAGTGTGTTCTCAGTTACTGTATTATCCCCCAGGGGAACACTGATCAGAATCATAACACAGGTCAGTGTAGTGTGTTCTCAGTTACTGTATTATCCCCCAGGGAAACACTGATCAGAATCATAACACAGGTCAGTGTAGTGTGTTCTCAGTTACTATATTATCCCCCAGGGGAACACTGATCAGAATCATAACACAGGTCAGTGTAGTGTGTTCTCAGTTACTGTATTATCCCCCAGGGGAACACTGATCAGAATCATAACACAGGTCAGTGTAGTGTGTTCTCAGTTACTGTATTATCCCCCAGGGAAACACTGATCAGAATCATAACACAGGTCAGTGTAGTGCGTTCTCAGTTACTGTATTATCCCCCAGGGGAACACTGATCAGAATCATAACACAGGTCAGTGTAGTGCGTTCTCAGTTACTGTATTATCCCCCAGGGGAACACTGATCAGAATCATAACACAGGTCAGTGTAGTGCGTTCTCAGTTACTGTATTATCCCCCAGGGGAACACTGATCAGAATCATAACACAGGTCAGTGTAGTGCGTTCTCAGTTACTGTATTATCCCCCAGGGGAACACTGATCAGCATCATAACACAGGTCAGTGTAGTGCGTTCTCAGTTACTGTATTATCCCCCAGGGGAACACTGATCAGCATCATAACACAGGTCAGTGTAGTGCGTTCTCAGTTGCTGTATTATCCCCCAGGGGAACACTGATCAGCATCATAACACAGGTCAGTGTAGTGCGTTCTCAGTTACTGTATTATCCCCCAGGGGAACACTGATCAGAATCATAACACAGGTCAGTGTAGTGTGTTCTCAGTTACTGTATTATCCCCCAGGGGAACACTGATCAGAATCATAACACAGGTCAGTGTAGTGTGTTCTCAGTTACTGTATTATCCCCCAGGGGAACACTGATCAGAATCATAACACAGGTCAGTGTAGTGTGTTCTCAGTTACTGTATTATCCCCCAGGGGAACACTGATCAGAATCATAACACAGGTCAGTGTAGTGTGTTCTCAGTTACTGTATTATCCCCCAGGGGAACACTGATCAGAATCATAACACAGGTCAGTGTAGTGTGTTCTCAGTTACTGTATTATCCCCCAGGGGAACACTGATCAGCATCATAACACAGGTCAGTGTAGTGTGTGCTCAGTTACTGTATTATCCCCCAGGGGAACACTGATCAGAATCATAACACAGGTCAGTGTAGTGTGTTCTCAGTTACTGTATTATCCCCCAGGGGAACACTGATCAGAATCATAACACAGGTCAGTGTAGTGTGTTCTCAGTTACTGTATTATCCCCCAGGGGAACACTGATCAGAATCATAACACAGGTCAGTGTAGTGTGTTCTCAGTTACTGTATTATCCCCCAGGGGAACACTGATCAGAATCATAACACAGGTCAGTGTAGTGTGTTCTCAGTTACTGTATTATCCCCCAGGGGAACACTGATCAGCATCATAACACAGGTCAGTGTAGTGTGTGCTCAGTTACTGTATTATCCCCCAGGGGAACACTGATCAGAATCATAACACAGGTCAGTGTAGTGTGTTCTCAGTTACTGTATTATCCCCCAGGGAAACACTGATCAGAATCATAACACAGGTCAGTGTAGTGTGTTCTCAGTTACTGTATGTCAGGGTTACCTGGCACCTCAGGGTCACGACACACGAGGTACCTGGCACGTCTGGGTCACAACACACGCGGTACCTGGCACGTCAGGGTCACGACACACGCGGTACCTGGCACGTCAGGGTCACGACACACGCGGTACCTGGCACGTCAGGGTCACGACACACGCGGTACCTGGCACGTCAGGGTCACGACACACGCGGTACCTGGCACGTCAGGGTCACGACACACGCGGTATGTTACCTCAGGGTCACGACACACGCGGTACCTGGCACGTCAGGGTCACGACACACGCGGTATGTTACCTCAGGGTCACGACACACGCGGTACCTGGCACGTCAGGGTCACGACACACGCGGTACCTGGCACGTCAGGGTCACGACACACGCGGTACCTGGCACGTCAGGGTCACGACACACGCGGTACCTGGCACGTCAGGGTCACGACACACGCGGTACCTGGCACGTCAGGGTCACGACACACGCGGTACCTGGCACGTCAGGGTCACGACACACGCGGTACCTGGCACGTCAGGGTCACGACACACGCGGTACCTGGCACCTCAGGGTCACGACACACGCGGTACCTGGCACCTCAGGGTCACGACACACGCGGTACCTGGCACCTCAGGGTCACGACACACGCGGTACCTGGCACCTCAGGGTCACGACACACGCGGTACCTGGCACGTCAGGGTCACGACACACACAGTATGTCACCTCAGGGTCACGACACACGCGGTACCTGGCACATTAGGGTCACTACACACAGGTGATACAATAACTGCCTTCAACACACATGCACATCTCACATATGCTGTCATCCAACATGAAACGTTACCCGTGAAGCAGAACTATCGCCCTTCACGGAGTTCAGTCTTAGAAGCTTGTGTGTCTGCATATGACTGCCTCATGCCCACTGACTCCCAATTATCCACCAGGCAGCCATCTTGTACACAGCATTCTACTGAAAACACAAACTAAACAAGTCACCCAAACTCACACCTCAATCACTAACCAGAGAGCAGCAGGGTCTGGTGGGTTTAATGGAAGGATCCCAGATGAGCCCCCATTATGTTACGCCTCTAGGAAGAGGGAACGCAACACCCTGCTACAACTCAACTCTCCGTGAAGTGAAAGAGGTATGGACTGTAGGTGTGAGTAAGGATGACAAAAGGCAGAGAATTTACCATTTACTAGGAATGTATTCCTTCGCACGGTAATATGGGGATAAGGGGCTGGACGGAACCAAAGCAAAGAAAGTAGATATCAAAGCCCCCCCCTCTCCTATCTTACCTGCCTACCCACTACTTACCTAATTAAGCACCACCTGGTGCCCTAACCAAAATACAGGGGGTGGTCCGCCCAGGTCTTATCTAGTGTGCCTAGATAGTGAATATACTACGGGTATATGTATGCCCGCGGGCCTCTTGCCTAAGCACTCCCTAAGTGCTTTGCCCTTCCCCCTGGGAGCAAATGAAACAGAATATTAAACAAGCCACTTCACAACAAAACTGAAAAAACTAACTCAGGCCATTAAAGAAGCTCTGACAAAGCAACAAACACAGAACATACCAAAGCTGCTACCAACAACAACTAACATAGTACATACCAACGACCAACATGCTATACCCCTCAGCCATCAACCTCCTCTCTCAGCAATGATCTATATCACAATCAATCTCTCTGCAATGACCTCCCAGCAATGTTCTCTCTTCTGAGCAGAACACTGGCTTTTATATACTGTAGCTTCAGAAGGCATTGGAAATTGGAGACAGCTGCGTCCTGACGAGGGGGCCAGGTCAGCTCTCCAATTAATCGTGGAGTTGACCAATCAGCTGCTGGGGGATTTCAGGAAGCCATCTCCTGAAACACACTCAAATACACAATCTACAACACAGAAACTGGGGAACGTAACAGCAACACATCCATGTTGTGTTCCAGCAGGCTGTGGCAGCGGCGGTGCCATCCTATGGGGATTACAGCTCTTACATGCAGGCTGTCAGTCAATACTACTGTCAGCCTCCGATGACCCAACCACCTCCCCAGGTCTACCAGCACAGAGACCCTACCAAGGTACACTACAGCACAGTACACAATGTCACTGTTAAGATGCAGCGCACAATGTCACTGTTAATTAAGACAGCGCACAATGTCACTGTTAATTAAGACAGCGCACAATGTCACTGTTAATTAAGACAGCGCACAATGTCACTGTTAATTAAGACAGCGCACAATGACACTGTTAATTAAGACAGCGCACAATGACACTGTTAATTAAGACAGCGCACAATGACACTGTTAATTAAGACAGCGCACAATGTCACTGTTAATTAAGACAGCGCACAATGTCACTGTTAATTAAGACAGCGCACAATGTCACTGTTAATTAAGACAGTGCACAATGTCACTGTTAAGACACATAGTCACATATCAAGCCTCTAATATCGGAACCGGGTCTTGAGAGAATACCAAGCCTCCAAAAGCCACACCCCAGATGTCCAAACCCTAGTTTGTCAACACCTCCAACCCAATGTCCCAGAGACTTCACAACTCCAATCTATCTTCTCTATGTATAAGCGTACACCATAAGGGTACACTATTAAGGTACACCATAAGGGTACACTATTAGGGTACATCATAAGGGTACAACAGTGCCCACCGAAACACTCCCTACTCCCCCTTCTTTCTCTAGATGTAATACACATTAACATCATCACTTAGCCTGTACCTTGGACTCCCATGTCCCAGCTTTCATCCAACACTGTCCAATCCCTGGCTGTAACCTCATACCCCAGCTCACACTATATCCCATTCTTGTCACGTCTCTCTCTGGTTGACTTTAGTGACCCCCGCTCTCCTACCCAAGCTACCCCTTCCTATAACCCCTCCCTGTACCCTTCTTATGCTCCCTCCTGGGGTATAATCTATCGTAGTAGTATGTCAGTGGCCCCCGGTGAGGAAGGCCTGTGGTATTTAGATGCTGGTGTGTTTATTTGGGGAGCATGACACTCCTCACCCCAACCCAGGACACAGATATCCTGCTGGGAGAGATTGTCTGTCCACACCAGAGCAGGTGTCGCGTCATAAGACCAAGGAAGTTGTGTGTGTGTGTGTGTGTAATAATAGGAGTTAGAGGTGAGTAAGCCCCTGAGTGAGCTTCGCCATGCATTCATTAACTGTTTGTGTGTTTGTTTTCTCTCTCTCTCTTTCTCTCTGTCTGCTAGGAGGCTGATGTGTGTAAGTCGCTGGGTGTGTCTCTCCATGCAGTCAGTAACGGCGGTGCCCAGTCGGTGCTGCCCGCCGCGGTCCTGCCAGCCTACAGCACCATGCCTATGATGTCAGGCTTCATGGCCGCGCCACCTCACGCCACACACCCACCCAGCTCCACCACACACATCCAGAGTGCCCACGCCACCAATGAATGGAACCAGTACTACTACGTAAGTAACATGATGTTGATGGTGATGAACTTTCCGTTAGAGACACCGTACTCATTATGGCCAAACTCCAGGAACACCATGGAAGTTGGAGAACCAATGCAACTGCTATATTTAAACCTTCTACAGTGATATAAGTAAGGAGTAGTCCCAATGAAGAGCCAGTACTAGGAGTAGTCCCAATGAAGAGCCAGTACTAGGAGTAGTCCCAGTGTAGAGCCAGTACCAGGAGTAGTCCCAGTCTAGAGCCAGTACCAGGAGTAGTCCCAGTCTAGAGCCAGTACTAGGAGTAGTCCCAGTCTAGAGCCAGTACTAGGAGTAGTCCCAGTGTAGAGCCAGTACTAGGAGTAGTCCCAGTGTAGAGCCAGTACTTGGAGTAGTCCCAGTGTTGAGCCAGTACTAGGAGTAGTCCCAGTGAAGATCCAGTACTAGGAGTATTCCCAGTGAAGATCCGGTACTAGGGCTATTCCCAGTGTAGAGCCACTACTAGGAGTAGTCACAGTGTAGAGCCAGTACTAGGAGTAGTCCCAGTGTAGAGCCACAGGCCAGCTCATAGCCTGTGGCAAAAATGAGAGGGTCATGAACAACAGGTATAGGCCAATCAAAATGGTTATTTATTATAAACCAAAATCTATTAACTTTAAACAAAGAAAAGGAATGAGGTGTGAAAGTATCATAATGTAGGGTGTAAGTAAAGTGCAGGGATGTGTGAATCAGTGTGTGTGTGAATATGACTGAGTGAAAACTACGTAAAACAACAAAGCAACAAACAAAACAGGATCATACCTGGAGGAGCAGAGAGAGAGAGACAAGAGTGGTTATTGAAGAAGTTTAAATACCCTGAGCCCAGGTGGCTCCAATCACTAACGACCCTCCTCTGCCTGCAGGAGGAACCGCCCCTGCAATGCAGAGGAGGGGCTGTGACCAGAGCCAGTACTAGGAGTAGTCCCAGTGTAGAGCCAGTACTATCATATTATTAGTACTATTAGTAGTTTCTTAATCTCGGACACCCAGAACTAAAATATTGCGTAATTGCTTCAGATGCTCGATTTAAGTTCTGGGGGAGACGTTTTAGAAAATATACTAAATCAAATCAAATCAAATTTTATTTGTCACATACACATGGTTAGCAGATGTTAATGCGAGTGTAGCGAAATGCTTGTGCTTCTAGTTCCGACAATGCAGACTAGCAAAGTCTCCATCCCTCTAAACATAGACTCTCAGCCAGGATCTGGTAAGTCTAGAGGCCAAATGTCCCCTTACGAAATACGAAAGATGCAAGCACCTGTGAAATTGTGACTTGTCCAAATAATCAGTGACATAAGTTGTCCATCCCACAGTCTGTCGACAGATGCTACTACCATTTATGTTACCTGCATTTGTCGACAAGAGATTTGTAGTGGTACTAGATGCATTATCCTGGACGGCTGTAGTAGCAGTGTGTGACGTTTGAGCGAGGGAGAGTAGGAGAATGAGCTGAGATGAGCAGACAGCCTAGTGGGAGGATTTACTCAGAGACTTGAGTTGAACTCATGTCTCTTAAAGATTTACATCTACAGTACCAGTCAAAAGTTTAGACACACCTACTCATTCAAGGGTTTTTCTTTATTTTTTACTATTTTTTTCATTGTTAAATAATAGTGAAGACATCAAAACTATGAAATAACACGAATCATGTAGTAGCCAGAAAAAGTTTTAAACAAATTAAAATATATCATGTAGTAACCCTTCAATCAACATTTATTTTATATTTGAGATTCTTTACTGTAGCCACCCTTTGCCTTAATAATAGCTTTGCACACTTTTGCCATTCTCTCAACCAGCTTCATGAGGTAGTCCCCTGGAATGCATTACAATTAACAGGTGTGCCTTGTTAAAAGTTATTTTGTGGAATTTCCTTCTTAATTGTCAGGAATCAAGGTAAGACGCAGGTGCAGACTGTGTGAAGTAACAATGTTTATTGTAACCACCGGGGCAGGTAAATGACAGGTCAAGGCAGGCAAATCAAATCAAAGTTTATTTGTCACGTGCGCCGAATACAACAGTGAAATGCTTACTTACAGGCTCTAACCAATAGTGCAAAAAATGTATTAGGTGAACAATAGGTAAGTAAAACAGTAAAAAGACAGTGAAAGATAACAGTAGCGAGGCTATAAAAGTAGCGAGGCTACATACCAGTTAGTCAGGCTGATTGAGGTAGTATGTACATGTAGATATGGTTAAAGTGACTATACATATATGATGAACAGAGAGTATCAGTAGGGTAAAATAAGGGTTGGTGGGTGGCGGGACACAATGCAGATAGCCCGGTTAGCCAATGTACAGGAGCACTGGTTGGTCGGCCCAATTGAGGTAGTATGTACATGAATGTATAGTTAAAGTGACTATGCATACATGATAAGCAGCGGCGTAAAAGAGGGGTTGGGGGGGGGCACACAAAGCAAATAGTCCGGGTAGCCATTTGATTACCTGTTCAGGAATCTTATGGCTTGGGGGTAAAAACTGTTGAGAAGCCTTTTTGTCCTAGACTTGGCACTCCGGTATCGCTTGCCATGCGGTAGTAGAGAGAACAGTCTATGACTGGGGTGGCTGGGGTCTTTGACAATTTTTAGGGCCTTCCTCTGACACCGCCTGGTGTAGAGGTCCTGGATGGCAGGCAGCTTAGCCCCAGTGATGTACTGGACCGTACACACTACCCTCTGTAGTGCCTTGCGGTCGGAGGCCGAGCAATTGCCGTACCAGACAGTGATGCAACCAGCTCTCGATGTTGCGGCTGTAGAACCTTTTGAGGATCTCAGGACCCATGCCAAATCTTTTTAGTTTCCTGAGGGGGAATAGGCTTTGTCGTGCCCTCTTCACGACTGTCTTGGTGTGTTTGGACCATTCTAGTTCATTGTTGATGTGGACACCAAGGAACTTGAAGCTCTCAACCTGCTCCACTACAGCCCTGTCGATGAGAATGGGGGCGTGCTCAGTCCTCCTTTTCCTGTAGTCCACAATCTCCTTAGTCTTGGTTACGTTGAGGGATAGGTTGTTATTCTGGCACCACCTGGCCAGGTCTCTGACCTCCTCCCTATAGGCTGTCTCGTTGTTGTCGGTGATCAAGCCTACCACTGTCTCATCTTCAAACTTAATGATGGTATTGGAGTCGTGCCTGGCCATGCAGTCATGGGTGAACAGGGAGTACAGGAGGGGCTAAGCACGCACCCCTGGGGAGCTCCAGTGTTGAGGATCAGCGTGGCAGATATGTGTTGCTACCTACTCTCACCACCTGGGGGTGGTCCGTCAGGAAGTTCAAAATCCAGTTGCAGAGGGAGGTGTTTAGTCCCAGGATCCTTAGCTTAGTGATGAGCTTTGAGGGTACTATGGTGTTGAACGCTGAGCTGTAGTCAATGAATAGCATTCTCACATAAGTGTTCATTTTGTCCAGGTGGGAAAGGGCAGTGTGGAGTGCAATAGAGATTGCATCATCTGTGGATCTGTTTGGGCGGTATGCAAATCAGAGTGGGTCTAGGGTTTCTGGGATAATGGTGTTGATGTCAGCCATTACCAGCCTTTCAAAGCACTTCATGGCTACGGACGTGAGTGCTACTTGTCTGTAGTCATTTAGGCAGGTTGCCTTTGTGTTCTTGGTCACAGGGACTATGGTGGTCTGCTTGAAACATGTTGGTATTACAGACTCAATCAGGGACATGTTGAAAATGTCAGTGAAGACACCTGCCAGTTGGTCAGCACATGCCTGGAGCACACGTCCTGGTAATCCATCTGGCCCCGCAGCCTTGTGTACGTTGACCTGTCTAAAGGTCTTAATCACGTCGGCTACTTAGAGCACAGTCATCCGGAACAGCTGATGCTCTCATGGATGCCTCAGTGTTGCTTGCCTCGAAGCGAACATAGAAGTGATTTAGCTCGTCTGGTAGGCTCGTGTCACTGCGCAGCTCGCGGCTGTGCTTCCCTTTGTAGTCTGCAAGAGTTTGCAAGCCCTACCACATAAGACGAGCATCGGAGCCAGTGTAGTATGATTCAATCTTAGCCCTATATTGACGCTTTGCCTGTTTGATGGTTAGTCGCAGGGCATAGCAGGATTTCTTGTAAGCTTCCGGGTCCTGCACCTTGAAAGCGGCAGCTCTACCGTTTAGCTCAGTGTGAATGTTGGCTGTAATCCATGGCTTCTGGTTGGGGTATGTACGTACAACCACTGTGGGGACAACGTCCTCGATGCACTTCTTTATGAAGCCCGTAATTGATGTGGTGTACTCCTCAATGCCATCAGAAGAATCCCAGAACATGTTCCAGTCTGTGATAGCAAAACAGTCTTGTAGATTAGCATCTGACCACGTTTTTGAATCAATTCCATCAAATGGAAAGGGAATGGTTATCAACTGATGTTTTGCTGTGGCGCAGGCCTAACATTCTTCTTTCACTACTGATCTGGCTTCATACTGAATCCATTCTAACCATAAGTTAGAATCCCCATAACCCATTTCTACCTCAATCACTTCCTTAAGATCTTTCATCTGAACTATCCACACTGGCCCTTGGCTCTGGACAACTCCACGGTCAGTATCTCCTTTGTCAGGGGATCTGCTTGTATTCTGGCTGACTATAGAGCTATCATCTGTCCTAACTTCTTCTATCCGGAATGGCACTAGGTTATTAACTGATACCCTTACTTTCACTATACTCCATCTTCTTCCATACAGGGTATGTGGATTTATGTTGCCCTCTCTCTCTGTGTGAGCTATAACCTGTTTCCATGAACTACACAGGGACTTGCACAGATATCTTCCATAATGGCTCATAGTCCTAGACTGCCAAGGAGTCAGAGACCCCATTTGGTCTACATAGAACTCCACTGAGACATCCTTCCCAATCTCCACTCTCACTTCCTGTTTATCCAGATCAAGTGATCACTTATGCTTGGTTAATACAAAATCCTCATCGTCTAACTATGTGTCAAGTTACCACCTTCTGAATTCCCAGATTGGTCATGGTGTATTTAGGAATATTGCTCCCACAATAAGACCGCTCAGACCAATCAGCACTCCTGTAAGGCCCCACCCTTTCCCGGAGAACATATCCTCTATGAACGCCCACAGGGATGACAAGACTGGATCAGGGAATCTTCATTAGAGAGATGACCCCCGAACCCTGTTGGTTACGGTTCTCCTCTCTAACACTGTGATTGTTCGACAGTGTCAGTGTGTCTTACCCGTTTGCAGTGTGTGATATGAACCCAAGTAGCTCTTTCAGCTATTCTCACCGTGAAGCTGTCACCAGGAATACTTGGTATGGCCCCTCCCAATGGGGCTGCTTACCGTCTATTCTCCTCAGGGACTGGATTCAGTGAATCACCTTCTCCTGTAATTCACCTGTAGTGCATAAAATCTTGGACATACAGGTTTGGTTAACAAACAGTTTCTCATTTGTTCTATCTTTAACTTCTATGCCTACTTGTTAGCTATATTTTTTTTTCTTAGTTTATTATCCAATAGGCCACAAAGTGTCCTATCCTAGGTCCACCTAGACCCCGTCCTATCCTAGACCACAACTTACCCCACCCCCCTTTGATTGCTGGCTCTGCCCAGGTAACAACCTTGCCTATTCTAAACAATGACTTAGGTAAGATTAGTAAATTATCCTTATGTTCTGTCGTTATCATGTAGGAGTGCCCCTTTCATTCTCCACATGTCCAATTCTCCCTTGGGCGTCCATTCATGTCTATCCTGTATCAATTCACTGTCAAGTGTCTTATCTACTTTAAGAGTTATCTGTGCTGCTTTGTATGTTCTTAAATATACACTGCTCAAAAAAATAAAGGGAACACTAAAATAACACATCCTAGATCTGAATGAATGGAATATTCTTATTAAATACTTTTTTCTTTACATAGTTGAATGTGCTGACAACAAAATCACACAAAAATTATCAATGGAAATCAAATTTATCAACCCATGGAGGTCTGGATTTGGAGTCACACTCAAAATTAAAGTGGAAAACCACACTACAGGCTGATCCAACTTTGATGTAATGTCCTTAAAACAAGTCAAAATGAGGCTCAGTAGTGTGTGTGGCCTCCACATGCCTGTATGACCTCCCTACAACGCCTGGGCATGCTCCTGATGAGGTGGCGGATGGTCTCCTGAGGGATCTCCTCCCAGACCTGGACTAAAGCATCCGCCAACTCCTGGACAGTCTGTGGTGCAACGTGGCGTTGGTGGATGGAGCGAGACATGTCCCAGATGTGCTCAATTGGATTCAGGTCTGGGGAACGGGCGGGCCAGTCCATAGCATCAATGCCTTCCTCTTGCAGGAACTGCTGACACACTCCAGCCACATGAGGTCTAGCATTGTCTTGCATTAGGAGGAACCCAGGCCCAAACGCACCAGCATATGGTCTCACAAGGGGTCTGAGGATCTCATCTCGGTACCTAATGGCAGTCAGGCTACCTCTGGCGAGCACATGGAGGGCTGTGCCGCACCCCAAAGAAATGCCACCCCACACCATGACTGACCCACCGCCAAACCGGTCATGCTGGAGGATGTTGCAGGCAGCAGAATGTTCTCCACGGCATCTCCAGACTGTCACGTCTGTCACATGTGCTCAGTGTGAACCTGCTTTCATCTGTGAAGAGTACAGGGCGCCAGTGGCGAATTTGCCAATCTTGGTGTTCTCTGGCAAATGCCAAACGTCCTGCACGGTGTTGGGCTGTAAGCACAACCCCCACCTGTGGACGTCGGGCCCTCATACCACCCTCATGGAGTCTGTTTCTGACCGTTTGAGCAGACACATGCACATTTGTGGTGCTGGAGGTCATTTTGCAGGGCTCTGGCAGTGCTCCTCCTGCTCCTCCTTGCACACAGGCGGAGGTAGCGGTCCTGCTGCTGGGTTGTTGCCCTCCTACGGCCTCCTCCACGTCTCCTGATGTACTGGCTTGTCTCCTGGTAGTGCCTCCATGCTCTGGACACTACGCTGACAGACACAGCAAACCTACTTGCCACAGCATGCATTGATGTGCCATCCTGGATGAGCTGCACTACCTGAGCCACTTGTGTGGGTTGTAGACTCTGTCTCATGCTACCACTAGAGTGAAAGCACTGCCAGCATTCAAAAGTGACCAAAACATCAGCCAGGAAGCATAGGAACTGAGAAGTGGTCTGTGGTTATCACCTGCAGAACCACTCCTTTATTGGGGGTGTCTTGCTAATTGCCTATAATTTCCACCTGTTGTCTATTCCATTTGCACAACAGCATGTGAAATTTATTGTCAATCAGTGTTGCTTCCCGAAGTGGACAGTTTGATTTCACAGAAGTGTGATTGACTTGGATTTACATTGTGTTGTTTAAGTGTTCCCTTTATTTTTTTGAGCAGTGTATATATATGTATCTATTTAAACAGTATATACAGTATATGAATAGAACAGTTATGTACAGCAGTAGCTATATAAGATGAGCCATGACTAGAATACAGTATATACATATCAAGTGGATAAAAGAGTAAACATTATTAAAGTGACCAGTGTTCAAGGACTATGTACATAGGGCAGCAGTCTCTGAGGTGCAGGGCAGAGTACCGGGTGGTAGCCGGTAGTGATTAAGCTGTGTTTCAGTCTCTCAGTCCCAGCTTTGATGCACCTGTACTTTCTCCGCCTTCTAGATGGTAGCGGGGTGAAAAGGCTGTGGCTCGGGGGAATGAGATCTTTGATGATCTTCTCTCTCTCTCTCTCTCAGAATCAGACGACTCGGGGGCAGAAGCGGGAGTACCCTCACTTGGCCGTGCACAATATGACATCAGAGGGGGCGTACGTGGGTCAGCACTCCCAGGGGCTGGGGGGTCAGTACGCTGACTACTTCAAGAAGAAGAAGATCTAGAGATGACCTCTGAACCCCTGCACCCTATCTCCTAAACCATACAGTACATACACAGTCTCAGCTTTAGTGTTGTATTATGTTGGTATACACACAGACACACACAAGGCAGACTGACACACACACACTATGTTGCTTTTGTCCTGTTAAAGCCTTAACTCAGTTGGTGTAAATGTTTCTTGACTAATAATGGACATTGTTTCTAATGTATGTGAGCTGCTTCTGTATTTTAGGGTCAGTCAGTCTGCCTTGTTGAAGGCCAGTCAGTGTGTAGTCAGGTTTCCCTCTCTTTCTGTTTCTATCACTCTGTTTCTAATCTCTCTGTGCGCTTTTCTACAAATGGGGGAAACTGGCCAGTGTTGCAGACAGAGTTGATTTGATGACTCACTTTAACTGACGTGTTTTTCTCTTCAGTGTCTTTCTCTTTTTCTGATTGCCTAAGCTCTCCTTTTATCTCTCTCTTTGTGGAGACCTTGATGTGGTGTGTGCTTGCGTGTTGTGTCGTAAGTGTAGGAGTGATCAGCCATTCGCAGGGTAGAAGAAGGCAGGGCTACCCTGGAAACTCAGAGACACAGGGTGAGGGATGTCTCATCACTGCTTTTAACCTTGAACAATGGACACTTATAGACTCCTATTGGTGTGGTGTACTAGGAAATGAATGGACACCTAACTTGGTACCTTATAGACATGACAATAGTCACTGAGTGGACACCTCTTTGGGTCGATATAGCCATGTATTATAACTAGCTAGTGGATGGACATTTCCAAGACCTAGGCCTTCTTCTTATGGCTCTGTGTATGATAGCTACAGGGTGGAAACCTTTTTACTGTTCATAATGGCTGTCGTTTTCTGTAGGGGCCATTGAACAGTGGCTCATTTGAGGAACAGAAGAGGTTCCCAGGCTCCCCTCTTCTTTTTCTGCTGTTTTTTAAATGACTTTTCTGGACGGGAAGCGCTGTGGAGACACAAACCAACCAACTTTAATACTGCTTCATAAACTGCCATTAGAAATGAAACAGGAGAGTAGCCATGTTGAATTATCTCAGAGTAATTTCCATTTTGATTCAGTCAATTCAGAAAGTAAAAGATGACCGTCAATTTTCATCAAGCCATGAATCGAATTTAAATGAATCACCTTGAGATTCATGTGGTACAGCAGGGGTAGGCAACCCTGTTCCTGGAGTGCTAAAGGTATTGTAGGATTTTATTCCAACTAGGCACCACACCTGACCAACTGAGCTAATTGATCAGTTCAGTGATTAACTAAATTAAACACACCTGGTCTTGCAGGTCGGTTACATCAAAAACGTGCCTGCGGCACTTCAGGACCAGGCTTGCCTACTACCCCTGTGGTAAAGTGAAAAAGCACTGAAACCCAACCCTTGTGGACTGACGGGGGGGTTTTAGAGGTACGAAGGGCATGGGATGAAGGCTTTAGCACCATGTTAAGTACTGGCACAGGTCTTCAGCCTTAGACCCAGGCAATAACAACAGTACCAATTAATATCACAATGCCAACATGAGGGCACACAAGGGCATTGCCGCTCAATGTGTAGTGTGCTACAATCAAACTGTCAGTTTCTTTCTCTCTTTTCATCTTTCTTCCTCTCCTTTTCTCTCTATCTGATCCCTAATCTCACTCTAATCTATCCGTTTTCATCCTCCACTCTGAGTTGAAAAAGGGGCGTTCTCCTGTGTCACGTGACTTGAAGTACTGATGTTTTTAGTGGTGTTCTATATCATGCTCTTAACGGGCAAAGCTGTAACATATTTCAAACCCTTTCAGTGCTGTGTTACACTGGCTTAGAGCCATACTTTTACTTGTACTGTGTGTGTATGTATGTTGGACTTGGCTTTTCCAGCCAGTTGATTGCTAGCTTCAACCACATCTTTAAAAGGCAATGCCTAGAAGTGTGTGTGTGTGTGTGTGTGTGTGTGTGTGTGTGTGTGTGTGTGTGTGTGTGTGTGTGTGTGTGTGTGTGTGTGTGTGTGTGTGTGTGTGTGTGTGTGTGTGTGTGTGTGTGTGTGTGTGTGTGTGTGTGTGTGTGTAGGAAGCTGTCTCAGTGTCTGTAAAAGGCAGACCCAGGCAGGTCATAATGTCTGTCTGTCTGTAGTCAGGTACTTTAAGCCAGTCTGTGTTGTTTTAATGGCCCTCTGGTGATTTAATTAGCCTTTTTTCTCTAAGCCATTACCGGGTGTGCCACAGTGCTATGCAGAGCTGTGCCTGTGTGTTTTCTGACCTGCTCATATTCCTTCTTTGCCTAATAGCAGGTCCATATGTTTTTATAGGAATTCAGTGTACTGTATGTAGTCTGAGTTTGTGTGAATAAGTTGTGTATGCGTTAATAACCTGCTTTTGGCAGGTATGAGGGGAACAGACAGCGAGAGGGAGAAAGAGAGGAGAGTGGGAGAGAGAAAGGAAAGAAAGAGGAGAGTGGGAGAGAGAAAGGAAAGAAAGAGGAGAGTGGGAGAGAGAAAGAGAGGAGTGGGAGAGGAGAGAAAGAGAGGAGTGGGAGAGGAGTGGGAGAGAGAAAGAGGAGAGTGGGAGAGCGGGAGAGCGAGAGAAAGAGAGGAGAGTGGGAGAGAGAAAGAGAGGAGTGCAAGAAAGAGGAGAGAAAGAGGAGTGGGAGAGAGAAAGAGAGGAGAGTGGGAGAGCGAGAAAGAGGAGAGAAAGAGAGGAGTGGGAGAGAGAAAGAGGAGAGTGGGAGAGCAAGAAAGAGAGGGACAGAGAGGAAAAACAACTCCAGCTGCTAGCACAGTCTGTGTTTATTCATTTGGCGTTCCATTTTGATGCGTCTTTTTTTCCATGTCTCTGTGCACGCGTGTGCGTGCATTTAGCGGAGGTCTCTTATGGTATGCTCCAGATCTGTTACCATATAATATTGTGATGATAGTCAGCACAGATACCTCATTACCTCTGCATGACATCTCTCTGTCTCCTCTCAGAAGTGTTCCCTTTAGTATTGCATGTACACTGAGTATACCAGACATTAGGAACACCTTCCTAATAATGACTTGCACACCCCCCCCTCCCCCTCAGAACAGTCTCAATTCATCGGGGCATGGACTCTACAAGGTGTTGAAAGCGTTCCACAGGGATAATGGTCCACGTTGACTCCAATGCTTCCCACAGTTGTGTCAAATTGGCTGGATGTTTTGGGTAGTGGACCATTCTTGATACACATGTTTTTTGACACAATAAAACTGGTGTGCATGGCACCTACTACCATAATCCGTTCAAAGACACTTAAATATTTTGGTTTTGCCCATTCACCCTCTGAATGGCACACAGACACAATCCATGTCTCAACTGTAGCAAAGCTTAAAACTCCTGTCTCCTCCCCTTCATCTACACTGATTGAAAGAGCAGTGTTTTGTACACTCGGTGTATAGCGTTGATGATGTTACAGGTTTTAAAGCAAGCCCTGGTTAAAGGGGAGAATGAGAATCAGCAGTGGAATTGGCCTCAAGGGCCAGAGTGCTTTTAGTTTTGCTAGAACCAGTGACCTGACCAGAGGTTGAAGGGTTAAGGGCTTTCCCATCTACAGTAACAATCAAAAGTTTAGACACCTACTCATTCAAGGGTTTTTCTTTATTTTTTATAATAGTGACGACATCACAACTATGAAATAACACATATGGTATCATGTAGTAACCAAAAAAGTGTTAAATCAACATTTATTTTATATTTGAGATTCTTTACTGTAGCCACCCTTTGCCTTAATAATAGCTTTGCACACTCTTGGCATTCTCTCAACTAGCTTCATGAGGTAGTCACCTGGAATGCATTTCAATTAACAGGTGTGCCTTGTTAAAAGTTAAGAAGGAAATAAATTCCACAAATTAATGTATTTGAGACAATCAGTTGTGCTGTGACAAGGTAGAGGTGGTATACAGAAGATAGCCCTATTTGGTAAAAGACCAAGTCCATATTATGGTAAGAACAGATCAAATAAGCAAAGAGAAACGACAGTCCATCATTACTTTAAGACATGAAGGTCAGTCAATATGGAAAATTACAAGAACTTTGAAAGTGTCTTCAAGTGCAGTCGCAAAAACCATCAAACACTATGATTAACCTGCCTCTCATGAGGACCGCCACAGGAAAGGAAGACCCAGAGTTACCTCTGCTGTGATGAAACTGGCTCTCATGAGGACCGCCACAGGAAAGGAATACCCAGAGTTACCTCTGCTGCAGCAGATAAGTTAGAGTTTAGAGTTAGAGTTACCAGCCTCAGACTGCAGCCCAAATAAATGCTTCACGGAGTTCAAGTAACAGACACATCAACATCAACTGGTCATGGTCAAATCGCTGCAAAGAAACCACTACTACAGGACACCAAAAAGAAGAAGAGACTTGCTTGGGCCAAGAAACATGAGCAATGGACCTTAGACCGGTGGAAATATGTCCTTTGGTCTGATTAGTCCAAATTTGAGAATTTTGTTTTCAACCGCTGTGTCTTTGTGAGGCGCAGAATAGGTGAACGGATGATCTCCGCAAGTGTGGTTCCCACAGTAAAGCATGGAGGAGATGTGATGGTGTGGGGGTGCTTTGCTGGTGTCACTGATTTATTTAAAATTCAAGGAACACTTAACCAGCATGGCTACCACAGTATTCTGCAGCGATAAGCCATCCCATCTGGTTTGCGCTTAGTGGGACTATCATTTGTTTTTCAACAGGACAATAAGCCAACACACCTCCAGGCTGTGTACAGGATATTTGACCAAGAAGGAGAGTGATGGAGTGCTGCATCAGTTGATCTGGCCTCCACAATCACCTGACCTCAACCCAATTGGGATGGTTTGGGATGAGTTGGACCGCAGAGTGAAGGAAAAGCAGCCAACAAGTGCTCAGCATATGTAGGAACTCCTTCAAGACTGTTGGAAAAGCATTTCAGGTGAAGCTGGTTGAGAGAATGCCAAGAGTGTGCAAAGCTGTTATCAAGGCAAAGGGTGGCTACTTTGAAGAATCTAAATATATACATATAAATATATTTCTCATTTTGACTGTCATAGTTGAAGTGTACCTATGATAAATTACAGGCCTCTCTCATCTTTTTAAGTGGAAGAACTTGCACAATTGGTGGCTGACTAAATACTTTTTTGCCCCACTGTATTTTGATTAGTTTACCACATTTTGGTTACTACATGATTCCATATGCGTTATTTAATAATTATTCTACAATGTAAAAAACAGTAAAAAAAACATTGAGTAGGTGTGTCCAAACTTTCGACTGGTACTGTATATCGGTTGTGCCCATCTCTGCATGTTGACATCTAGGTGTATTGTTATATTCATTGGAAACAAGGTACACGGTCAGCGTTGTAGGAGAATCAGCAAGTTTGATGTGTCTGTAGGCTGCGTTGACACAACAATGTTGGTACTACACTGGGTGAGCACAAAGAGTGAGCCTGTGCCTAGGGTACTGAACCGTGTGTGTGTGTGTGTGTGTGTGAGAGAGAGAGCTTTGCAATACTGAAGTCTTTACGACTGAACAGAATATTTTAAAGGCTTTACAGTCATGGCCAAAAGTTTTGAGAATGACAAAAATGAATTTCCACAAAGTTTGCTGCTTCAGTGTCTTTAGATATTTTTGTCAGATGTTACTATGGAATACTGAAGTATAATTACAGTGTGTCAAAGCCTTTTATTGACAATTACATTAAGTTGATGCAAAGAGTCAATATTTGCAGTGTTGACCCTTCTTTTTCAAGACCTCTGCATTCCACCCTGGCATGCTGTCAATTAACTTCTGGACCACATCCTGACTGATGGCAGCCCATTCTTGCATAATCAATGCTTGGAGTTTGTCAGAATTTGTGGGTTTTTGTTTGTCCACCCACCTCTTGAGGATTGACCACAAGTTCTCAATGGGATTAAGTTCTGGGGAGTTTCCTGGCCATGGACCCAAAATATCGATGTTTTGTTCCCCGAGCCACTTAGTTATCGCTTTTGCCTTATGGCAAGGTGCTCCATCATGCTGGAAAAGGCATTGTTCGTCACCAAACTGTTCCTGGATGGTTGGGAGAAGCTGCTCTCGGAGGATGTGTTGATACCATTCTTTATTCATGGCTGTGTTCTTAGGCAAAACTGTGAGTGAGCCCACTCCCTTGGCTGAGAAGCAACCCCACACATGAATGGTCTCAGGATGCTTTACTGCTGGCATGACACAGGACTGATGGTAGCGCTCACCTTGTCTTCTCCGGACAAGCTTTTTTCCGGATGCCCCAAACAATTGGAAAGGGTATTCAGAGAAAATGATTTTACCCCAGTCCTCAGCGGTCCAATCCCTGTACCTTTTGCAGAATATCAGTCTGTCCCTGATGTTTTTCCTGGAGAGAAGTGGCTTCTTTGCTGCCCTTCTTGACAGCAGGCCATCCTCCAAAAGTCTTCGCCTCACTGTGCGTGCAAATGCACTCACACCTGCCTGCTGCCCTTCCTGAGCAAGCTCTGTACTGGTGGTGCCCCGATCCTGCAGCTGAATCAACCTTAGGAGACGGTCCTGGCGCTTGCTGGACTTTCTTGGGCGCCCTGAAGCCTTCTTCACAACAATTGAACCACTCTCCTTGAAGTTCTTGATGATCCGATAAATGGTTGATTTAGGTGTGATCTTACTGGCAGCAATATCCTTGCCTGTGAAGCCCTTTTTGTGCAAAGCAATGATGACGGCACGTGTTTCCTTGCAGGTAACCATGGTTGACAGAGGAAGAACAATGATTCCAAGCACCACCCTCCTTTTGAAGCTTCCAGTCTGTTATTCAAACTCCATCAGCATGACAGAGTGATCTTCAGCCTTGTCCTCGTCAACACTCACACCTGTGTTAACAAGAGAATCACTGACATGATGTCAGCTGGTCCTTTTGTGGCAGGGCTGAAATGCAGGGGAAATGTTTTTAGGGGATTCAGTTAATTTGCATGGCAAAGAGGGACTTTGCAATTCATCATAACATTCAGGAGTATATGCAAATTTCCATCATACAAACTGAGGCAGCAGACTTTGTGAAAATGAATATTTGTGTCATTCAAAACGTTTGGCCATGACTGTAGACCCAGATTGGGTGTGCTATTTGCTTTCTACTGTTTTTTTTAAAGTATGTGGATTCTTTCTGACATGAAATCTCTACCGTAGATTTTGCAATATTTTATATTACAACTACGTTGATATTGCTTTACTGTGAATAAGCTATTTCTAGATGCAAACGAATTTTAGCATGCATATTTACTGCTGTAATATACAAATATGTTTTCAACAATTAATATTGCGTTTGACACTTTGGAATTTGACACAGAAGGCAAAAAAATACATTTTAGATTTTATTTATTTCATTGTGTATTTATGTAAATGTTTCCGAGAGTCATTATTTCTTTGTCTTATTCCTCTGAAAAATGTCTTTGTTTTTTCTTCTTTATGAGCAGAAAGAATGGTCTTTTACATTCCAGAATAAACATGGACTGTAAACTGAAAAACTATTCTGTGTTGTCTTCTTCTTGCATTGACTATCTCATCCACACATTGTCTGTATCACATTTTCCCTTTTCAACTGTGTTTGCCTACGGTAAAGATACCTGTAAGTCAGTGGAGGCTGGTGGGACGAGCTATAGGAGGATGGGCACATTGTAATGGCCGCAATGGAATTAATGGAACGGAGTCAAACGTGGTTTCCATATCTTTGTGTTTGATACCGTTCCATTTACTCCATTCCAGCCATTACAATGTGCCCGTCCTCCTATAGCTCCTCCCACCAGCCTCCACTGCTGTACGTGCTGTAGACCTTACTGGCATTGCATTTCATGAGCTATACAACAATGTCTGTTCCGCTAATTATTTTTCTGTGGTTTACCCTTTTAGACGGTCTCATATAACACCTTTTTAAGGCTCTGTTCTTCATCTCCTTCCTTCTGTCCTCACACCCCCAATATTGTATATTCAAATAAAGACATGAAATATTGGACATACACATTATGGCTGTACTTAAGAAGCTGTTTTGAAATACAAGCGGTTTACAGTAAAGTTTATGTAAAGCTATACTGCCCTCCATTGTCCATCACAGGTACTACTTTCCCATCCTCCTCCCTTCAATGTAAACAGTATCCTTCATCCCAATCCAACCCACTGCTAACAGTATATTATATCCCATACACCGTTGCTCATTGTGTATTTATTATTACATGTTTCACCTTTCTATTATTTTACTCGCTGCATTGTTGGGAAGGGCCCGAAAATAAGCATTTCACTGTTAGTCTACACCTGTTGTTTCTCTCTGCATTGTTGGGAAGGGCCCGAAAGTAAGCATTTCACTGTTAGTCTACACCTGTTGTTTATGAACAATGTGCAGAATAAAATGTGATTTGATATTTCACCAGCATCCTATATCCTACACATCTGTCACCACTCACAGGGAGGTGGCCTCATGCAGTCAGTCCATGGTTAGAATCCTGTTCACTAACATGTCGTTGGCTTTGTCACTGTGACATCTTCACAGTGGCCGTAGCAATCCTTTTCCAAAGTCCATCTTGCACAGGTCCAATCGAGGGCCTCTCTCCCGCTTTTTCTTCAACCCTTTTCTCCATTTTAGAACTGATTATAAGGATACAGGTCCACACATACATGGCAGAGCTGATACATTTTGATAAAAGGTGAAAAGGTCAGACTGAGTGGTGGGCCCCAGGTGACAGAGGTGTACACAGTGTCACATTCAGCAAGGGATCAAAGCTACGTGTTCGCACATGTTTCATTCCATATGCAATGTGTGTATTCATGCTTCTACACCTGCATTGCTTGCTGTTTGGGGTTTTAGGCCGGGTTGCTGTACAGCACTTTGAGATATCAGCTGATGTATGAAGGGCTATATAAATACATTTGATTTGATGATATTCATCCTTATAGTTGATATCTCTAGTATAATATCTCTCAGGGGAAAAACAGAAGTGTAAATATAGAGGATGTCAAAAACTGCGTGAAAGAAAGTATCTTGCAGCAGCACTGATTTTGTTGTTTTTTTGGTCCAGGTCACCATAGTCTGTGACCCTTAACCTTTCACCCTTGACCCCTGGGATTGTATCAGTGGTAGGTAAGGCTTTGCTAGAGGGTAGTTGCTGTGGTTACAAGCTGTTGTTGGCAAGCATGCGGGTGAACTCGTCGATGAGGCTCTTGAAGGTGATCCTCCTGTCAGGGGTGCTCTCCCAACATTTCCTCATCAGCTCATACACCTGCAAGACAACATGATCATAACTAACGTAAGTTACAGAAACTATTTTAACACCTGCTAGACAACTAGGCTAGAAACCCCTACCCGAGGTATAACAAAACACAAACATGTCTTCCAAATAGGAAATGGATGGTTGTGTGAAAATGTTTTTATGCAAAGTGGTTAAATTGCTAGATATTGTGACACACACCCTTAACTTGAACAGTGCAGAAGAATGCCTGGGGGACAGGGGCTCCTAAGCTCATGTAACCCAATATTGCAAGCTATGGTATTGCTCAAATTCAGAATACAAGTAGTCAGTGCATTCAGAAAGTATTCTGACCCCTTCACTCTTTCCACATTTTGTTACGTTACAGCCTCTTCAAACTACACACAATACTCCATAATGACAAAGCAAAAACCAGTTTTTAGAATTTGTTTCACATTTATAAAAAATGTAAAACTGAACTATAACATTTACATACAGTTGAAGTCGGAAGTTTACATACACCTTAGCCAAATACATTTAAACTCAGTTTTTCACAATTCCTGACATTTCATCCGAGTAACAATTCCCTGTCTTAGGTCAGTAAGGATCACCACTTTATTTTAAGAATGTGAAATGTTAGAATAATAGTAGAGATTTATTTCAGCTTTTATTTCTTTCATCACATTCCCAGTTGGTCAGAAGTTTACATACACTCAATTAGTATTTGGTAGCATTGCCTTTAAATTGTTAACTTGGGTAAAACGTTTCAGGTAGCCTTCCACAAGCTTCCCATAATAAGTTGGGTGAATTTTGGCACATTCCACCTGACAGAGCTGGTGTAACTGAGTCAGGTTTGTAGGCCTCCTTGCTCACACATGCTTTTTCAGTTCTGCCCACACATTTTCTATGGGATTGAGGTCATGGCTTTGTGATGGCCACGCCAATACCTTGACTTTGTTGTCCTGAAGCCATTTTGCCACAACTTTGGAAGTATGCTTGGGGTCATTGTCCATTTGGAAGACCCATTTGCGACCAAGCTTTAGCTTCCTGACTGATGTCTTGAGATGTTGCCTCAATATATCCACATTATTCCCCCCCCCCTCATGATGCTATCTATATTGTGAAGTGCACCAGTCCCTCCTGCATCAAAGCACCCCCACAACATGATGCTGCCACCCCAGTGCTTCATGGTTGGGATGGTGTTCTTCGACTTGCAAGCCTCCCCCTTTTTCCTCCAAACATAACGATGATCATTATGGCCAAATAGTTATATTTTTGTTTCATCAGACCAGAGGACATTTCTCCAAAAAGTACGATCTTTGTCCCCATGTGCAGTTGCAAAACGTAGTCTGGCTTTTTTATGGCGGTTTTGGAGCAGTGGCTTCTTCCTTGCTGAGCGGCCTTTCAGGTTATGTCGATATAGGATTTGTTTTAATTTTTACTAGGAATAAATGTCAGGAATTCTGAAAAACTGAGTTTAAATGTATTTGGATAAGGTGAATGTAAACTTCCGACTTCAACCGTAGATACTTTTGTACCCGTTTCATCCAGCATCTTCACAAGGTCCTTTGCTGTTGTTCTGGGATTGATTTGCACTTTTCTCACCAAAGTACGTTCATCTCTAGGAGATTTGGGAGCAATTTGGAAATTGCTCCCTAGGATGAACCAGACTTGTGGAGGTCTACAATTTTTTTTCTGAAGTCTTGACTGATTTCTTTTGATTTTCCCATGCCAAGCAAAGAGGCACTGAGTTTGAAGGTAGGCCTTGAAATACATCCACAGGTTCACCTCCAATTGACTCAAAATATGTCAATTAGCCTATCAAAAGCTTCCAAATCCATGACATCACTTTCTGGAATTTTCCAAGCTGTTTAAAGGCACAGTCAACTTAGTGTATGTAAACTTCTGACCCACTGGAATTGTGATACAGTGAATTATAAGTGAAATAATCTGTCTGTAAACAATTGTTGGAGAAATTACTTGTGTCATGCACAAAGTAGATGTCCTAACCGACTTGCCAAAACTATAGTTTGTTAACAAGAAATTTGTGGAGTGGTTGAAAAACGAGTTTTAATGACTCCAAGTGTATGTAAACTTCCCACTTCAACTGTAAGCATTACTCAATACTATGTTTATGCACCTTAAGCAGCAATTACAGCCGCAAGTCTTCTTGGGTATGACGCTAAAAGCTTGGCACACCTGTATTTGGGGAGTTTCTCCCATTCTTGTCTGCAGATCCTCTAAAGTGCAGTCAGGTTGGACAGCTAATTTCACGTCTCTCCATGGATGTTCGATCGGATTCAAGCCCGGGCTCTGGCTGGGCCACTCAAAGACTTGTCCTGAAACCATTCGTGCGTTGTCTTGGCTGTGTGCTTAGGGTCGTTGTCTAGTCTGAGGTCCTGAGCGCTCTGGAGCAGGTTTTCACCAAGGATCTCTCTGTACTTTTCTCTGTTCATCTTTTCCTCGATCCTGACTAGTCTCCCACTCCCTGCCAATAAACAACATCCCCACAGCATGATGCTGATGACCACCATGCTTCACCATAGGGATGGTGCCAGAATTCCTCCAAATGTGACACTTGGCATTCAGGCCAAAGAGTACAATCTTGGTTTCATCAGACCAGAGAATCTTGTTACTCATGGTCTGAGAGTCTTTTTTGGCAAACTCCAAGCGGCCTGTCACGTGCCTTTTACTGAGGAGTAGCTTCCGTCTAGCCACTCTACCATAAAGGCCTGATTGGTGAAGTGCTGGAGAGATGGCTGTCCTTCTGGAAGGTTATCCCATCTCCACAGAGGAACTCGAGAGATCTGTCAGAGTCACCATTGGGTTCTTGGTCACCTCCTTGACCAAGGCCCTTTTCCCCTGATTGCTCAGTTTGGCTGGGCGGACAGCTCTATGTAGAGTCTTGGTGGTTCCAAACTTCTTCCATTTAAGAATGATGGAGGCCACTGTGTTCTTGGGGACCTTCAATGCTGCAGACATTTTTTGGTACCCTTGAAATTTTATTGAATCCATTTTAGATTAAGGCTGTAATGTAAGAAAATGTGGAAAAAGTGAAGAGGTCTGAATCCTTTCCGAATGTACTGTACATAAACAATCAGCATTACGATATATTTATTAGTCTTGGAAATATATACCTGGAAACACACAGATACAATAGGTGGAAATATCAACTATGAATATAATGTAAACTTCACTTTTTGGTAACTGTTCAAAATATTGCTCTCATTCAGGGCTGTATGGTCATGCCTTTTTAATGTTGTGGCTATTGTAATTGGCTCTAAGGAAAACAAGTGGGCTCAGACATCGAAAAAAATGTGGGGTCCAAGATAACTTAAAGGATTTTGTATCTTTAGCCCCAAGTCTTGCAATTAAGTCAAAGGGGCAATCACTGATTATATTTAGTCTCAAATCCAATATGGCATCCAAAATAACATTTGATGGAGGTTAAAATCACCTGTAAATATGAATTTAGTATTTTAGTATATATTTTTATTGTGTACAATAGTCATGCCTATAAAGAATGTTGGTGTGTATACATTTTATTCTGAATCAGTGGAGGCTGCTGATGGGAGGACAGCTCATAATAATGTCCGGAACGGCGCAAATGGAATTGCATCAAACACATGGAAACCATGTGTTTGATACCTTTCCACTTATTCCGTTCCAGCCAATACCCTGAGCCCGTCCTCCCCAATTAAGGTGCCACCAACCTCCTGTGTTCTGAATCCAATATGGCCAACATGATTACACTCAAACACCTTAGCCTGCATATAAGTAGCCCTAGTTCATTTTGATTGTGTTATTCTGTCTTTAAAATTGTTTCATAAGGCTCTTGGTATTTCTAGCACTATGAGTGGCATCGCCATGCCTCTGTTGTGTTTGAATAGTCGAAGCCAACTAGTTTTTCAAATTGTGTTCAAATCTCATTCACACACTGACAGCATATCAATAATGGGCAATTCCACTAAATATAATAAGGTTTTCACGACACAAGCACACAGTAGCGTAACCAAGTTATAGGAGAGCAACCATAATACAACAGTCAGCTACTCTAGTAGTGTATATGTACAGCCCTCTTTTCCCCACTAAAACTAAGTGTTGAAGGTTGATTCAAAGTCTTTTGAAGGTGACCAGGACATCATTGTGTCCTAACAGGGTGAGGAGACAAAGTAGCCAGTAGCGGTTGTAGTTCTGGGGCCTGACCAGTAGCGGTTGTAGTTCTGGGGCCTGACCAGTAGACAGTAGCGGTTGTAGTTCTGGGGCCTGACCAGTAGCGGTTGTAGTTCTGGGGCCTGACCAGTAGCGGTTGTAGTTCTGGGGCCTGACCAGTAGACAGTAGCGGTTGTAGTTCTGGGGCCTGACCAGTAGACAGTAGCGGTTGTAGTTCTGTGGCCTGACCAGTAGCCAGTAGCGGTTGTAGTTCTGTGGCCTGACCAGTAGACAGTAGCGGTTGTAGTTCTGGGGCCTGACCAGTAGCGTTGTAGTTCTGGGACCTGACCAGTAGACAGTAGTGGTTGTAGTTCTGGGGCCTGACCAGTAGCCAGTAGTGGTTGTAGTTCTGTGGCCTGGCCAGTAGCCAGTAGTGGTTGTAGTTCTGTGGCCTGACCAGTAGAAAGTAGTGGTAGTAGTTCTGGGGCCTGACCAGTAGACAGTAGTGGTTGTAGTTCTGTGGCCTGACCAGTAGCCAGTAGTGGTTGTAGTTCTGGGGCCTGACCAGTATCCAGTATTGGTTGTAGTTCTGTGGCACAGCTAACTGGTCATTCTGGGCAAGCTGCAGTGATAATGGTAGTATCCTTCCTGTATGACTGGCGGGGTATTGGGGCTGTGGGGTGATCAGTTTCCATTTCTACAGTTTGCTATAGGCAGTCAAAAGATGCAGCTTGTATACCAAACTGTAATGTTAGCCCAGGCTGAATGATGCTGGGGATACTCCAGTAATGGAATGGTTGGTTGTCTGCTTGTGAAGAAAGGGCTGTCACAAACAGTCTTGAGTTCCTTCCAACGCCTAATTGGCCTGTGGGTTGAATGTGTCAAAGTCATATATTTCTTTATATTCCTTTGGATGTCAGGTAGGATTATAATTTGGACGATATTAACTTTGGGTGGTTGGCATTGATTCCGGATTGGGGCCCGCCCAGCTGGATATGTGGAGAGTGACAGAAACTGCGAGGGGGACCTCAGGTTACTTAGAGGTTGGTTAGAGTGTAGCTAGGTCATAGACTATGCCTAAGAGTTGGTTGTGGGGTTTGATGGACAGTAAAAGGGTTTCAGAGGAGGTAGAGCTGATCAAGCATGGTGCACAAAGACCACTATGTCACTGTCAATTCCCAGCCACCATAAATGATCATATACAGCCATAACTGGCATATGTCCTTATAGGCATGTTGGGGTTACTGCAGTTTCCCAGGCCAATGCATTAGTCACCACACCACGAAAGCACATTCTTCACATGAGTCCAGTTCAGGTGTCACACGGGCTGGCCAGGCATGGTTGGTAGCCAAATAGGTACATATGAGGAAAATGCAAGCCATCAATTTCCAGACGGCATTTTGGCTGTTGAATGGCCTCCTGATATGTGGCAGTCCAGTTCCATGGTGTCTCTGTCTCTAGTAACTGCCTGAGGGGAGGACTGATGGTGGAGTGGGCCTATCAAGAACAGTTCTGGAAGATTCAAGTACAGGAGGTTGGTACCTTAATTGGGGAATACAGGCTCGTTGTAATGGCTGGAGCGGAATTATTGGAATGGTATCAAAATACATGGTTCCCATGTGTTTGATTTCGCTCCGTTCCAGCCATTGTTATGAGCCGTCCTCCCCTCAGCAGCCTCCACATTCAAGATGGCATTGACATTGGAGAGATGCAATTCCTCCTATGATGTGAAGTTGATGGAGTTTCTTGTCAATGAGTGTCAGGTTGAGTTGGTTTATTGTAGCTTGTCATCATGTGTGGTTGCATCCACCCCATGCACCATAATGTCCCCAAGTTAACATGTACAGCAACTCCAGGGCAGACAGCCAGGAAGGTGGACATTATTGTCTGGAAGAAGCAATGTGCCATCTCAACCCAAACAAGATAAGAGTGCACCAGAACATCCCAATGTGCATTACCAATGTAGTGAAGCACCAGGTCTTGTTGGATTCAGGCAGACATATTGGACTAGCAATGAATCAAAGCTCACATCTAAATGATTAGGAGGTGACTTAAGAGCCCAATCCTGGAGGTGCAAGTTATAGCACAGTGGGGGAAAGTTATAAAGCTAGGGAGAGGGTGTCAAAGTCCATGGTTGAATTCGTTTTCCTTTCGTTGGAGCCTCCCAGTTGACTCATTGATCCTCTAAGGCTGCGTTTACACAGGCCGCCCAAAACTGATATTTTTTTCACTAATTGGTCTTTTGACCAATCATATCAGATTTTTTTTAGAGCTGATCTGATTAGTCAAAAGACCATAGTGAAAAAAGATCAGAATTGGGCTGCCTGTGTAAACGCAGTCTGCTGCCTTTTCTATATCCAGACAAAGGTGTTTGAGTGTATATGGTGGGTATCAGAAATGTTTTATTTAAAACATGTACACTACCAGTAAAAAGTTTTAGAACACCTACTCATTCAAGGGTTTTTCTTTATTTTACTATTTTCTACATTGCAGAATAATAGTGAAGACATCAAAACTATGCAATAACACATATGGAATCATGTAGTAACCAAAAAGCGTTAAACAATATATTTTATAATTTGACATTCTTCAAAATAGCCACCCTTTGCCTTGATGACAGCTTTGCACACTCTTGGCATGCTCTCAACCAGCTTCACCTGGAATGCTTTTCCAACAGTCTTAAAGGAGTTCCCACATATGCTGAGCACTTGTTTGCTGCTTTTCCTACACTCTGTGGTCCGACTCATCCCAAACCATCTCAATTTGGTTAAGGTCGGGGGATTGTGGAGGCCAGGTCATCTGATGCAGCACTCCATCACTCTCCTTCTTGGTAAAATAGCTCTTACACAGCCTAGAGGTGTGTTGGGTCAATGTCCTGTTGAAAAACAAATCATAGTCCCACTAAGTCCAAACCAGATGGGATGGCATAACGCTGCAGAATGCTGTGGTGGCCATGCTGGTTAAGTGCGCCTTGAATTCTAAATAAATCACAGACAGTGTCACCAGCAAAGCACCCCAACACAATAACACCTCCTCCTCCATGCTTTACGGTGGGGAATACACATGTTCACCCACATCGCATCTCACAAAGACATGGCGGTTGGAACCAAAAATCTGTCATTTAGACTCCAGACCAAAGGACAAATTTCCACCGGTCTAATGTCCATTGCTCATGTTTCTTGGTCCAAGCAAGTCTCTTCTTATTATTGGTGTCCTTTAGTAGTGGTTTCTTTGCAGCAATTTGACCACGAAGGCCTGATTTCACGCAGTCCCCTCTGAATAGTTGATGTTGAGATGTGTCTGTTACCTGAACTTATCCTCTGCAGCAGAGGTAACTCTGGGTCTTCCTTTCCTGTGGCGGTCCTCATGAGAGGCAGTTTCATCATAGCGCTTGATGGTTTTTCCAACTGCACTTGAAGAAACTTTCAAAGTTCTTGACATTTTCGGGATTGTCTTAAAGTAATGATGGACTGTTGTTTCTCTTTGCTTAATTGAGCTGTTTTTGCCATAATATGGGCTTGGTCTTTTACCAAATAGGGCTATTTTCTGTATACCACCCCTACCTTGTCACAACACAACTGATTGGCTCAAACACATTAAGAAGGAAAGAAATTCATAGTTTTGATGTCTTCACTATCATTCTACAATGTAGAAAATAGTACAACTAAAGAAAAACCCTTGAATGAGTAGGTGTTCTAAAATTTTGACCAGTCGTGTACTTATACAGCTGATTAAACCACGGTTTAATTGTAATGTGGCAGCCATATTGGATTTGGAGTCAAATCTGGGGGGGTAATGTAATTGCAAGAGTAGGGGCTAAACATATAAAATCTACAGACAAACCTTTGATACGAAAAAATGACAGTTTTTGGTGTCTGAGCCCACTTGCCTTAGAGCCGATTACAACAGTCACAACATCAGAAAACTTGTAACTGTATACATTTTTCCCAGGCGGGACAATACAGCACTGAATGAGAGCACACTTCACTTGGAAAGTTGTCTATTGAACAGCCACCAGTTATGTTTACATGCATGAGAAATATTCATTGTTATCATAACTGACGTTAAAGAAAATATTTCATAGACAAACAAGGCCCACAGGCAGATGCAAATGAGTTCTACACATGACATTTCTAGGATTATTTAATGATTCTAGTCAATGTAAAAAAACCTGTAGGTGAATAAAAAAAGATATATCAAAAGGCACTTTTCTAGCTCCATAAATGATCTCATAGGATGGTGATTTGAGTGACCTATTGAGGATTCCTCTTTATGGTGGAGAAAGAGTTTAAAGAGAGAGAGAGCATGTTGTGCGTGATGGTGTGACTCTGAACAGCATGAGGTAGGCAGGTAGGTAGGTAGATCCTACCGTTCCAGGACAGCTCTCAGGGCGGGGCAGCCTCTTTCCCTCCTCCAGCGCCTTGACCAATCGCGTCACAGTCATCTGACCCTGAGTGGGACCAATCATCTTCAAGAACACCTGTGGGGACAGGTCGGGGGGAGCAGAGATAAGTCACCATGGAGACGTGATAAAATGAAATGACCCCTGAAATCTAGCGTGAGGACTGGAGTGACTTAGTTGTATTGTTGTCACCAACATTCAGAAGACATTAGTCATCGAACCTTACCTCTACACTACATTTAACATTCTATAATCTATTTCAAAACAGTGAAAAAAAGCATACAATGCCTTCAGAAAGTATTCACACTTCTGTTGTGTTACAAGGTGTGATTACAATGGATTTAATTGTCGTTGCTTTGGCTATGATCTATACAAAAAACTCATGTCAAAGTGGAAGAAAATGTCTAACATTTGTAAAACATTTATGAAAAATAAAACAGTAATATATCTTCTTTAGATAAGTATTCAACCCCCTGAGTCTATACATGTTAGAATCACCTTGGGCTGTGAGTTTTTATGGGTATGTCTAACAGGTTTGCACATCTGGATTGTAAAATATTTGCACATTTTATTTTTAAATTCTTCAAGCTCTGTAAAGTTTGTTGCTGATTATTGCTAGACAGCCTATCCATAACCTAATGCAGTCAGTCACCAGTCAAATATAGAGTGGTACTCAGTGATGTGTTGTTGGATTTGCCCCAAACATAACACTTTGAATTCAGGACATATTTTTAATTTCTTTGCCACATTTTTTATAGTTTTACTTCCCTCCGATCCCAGCCTTATTGCAAACAGGATGCATGTTTTGGAATATATTTATTCTGTACAGGCTTCCTTCTTTTTACTCTGTCATTTAGGTTAGTATTGTGGAGTAACTACAATACTGTTGATCCATCCTCAGTTTTAACGTCACCATTGGCCTCATGGTGAAATGACTGAGCGGTTTCCTTCCTCTCTGGCAACTGAGAAGGACGCCTGTATCTTTGTAGTGACTGGGTGTATTGATACACCATCCAAAGTGTAATTAACAACTTCACCATGCTCAAAGGGATATTCAATGTCTCCTTCTTTGCGAGCCATTGGAAAACCTCCTTAGTCTTTGTGATTGAATCTGTGTTTGAAATTCACTGCCCGACTAAGGGACCTTACAAATAATTGTATGTGTGGGGTACAGAGATGAGGTACTCATTCCAAAATGATGTTAAACACTATTATTGCACACAGAGTGAGTCCATGCCACTTATGTTACTTGTTAAGCACATTTTTACTCCTGAACTTTAGGCTTGCCACAACAAAGGGGTTGAATACTTACGGACTCATTTCTAAAAAAATATATAATTCCAACTTGACATTATGTGGTATTGTGTGTCAAATTCAGGTTGTAACACAACAAAATATAGAAAAAGACAAGGGGTGTGAATACTTTCTGAAGGCATTGTATAAGACAGTAATAGCTAATTGATATTAAGTCAGATCAGATGAGAGACTACTTGTTACTTTACTGTAAATTGAACAGGGTGGTAAAGGGTATCAATAAGACCCAATGGATATGTACTAATCATGGCTACTTGATGTGGATGAGGGAGGACATATTGTGACAGTTCGTCTGAGCAATCAGGGAGTTGCACGTGTGTTTGTATTATGGCACAGGCTGGCGGGAGTGGGCAGAGTCACCCTGGGCATTGACTGGCGCCATCTGCCTCAATCAGGAGACCGTGCTGTGCTGTGCTGTCAGGCCTGTGTGTGTACTGACCGTCATGGGGCTGATGGCAGAGTCACAGTAGGTGAGTAGTTCATACATCGTGACACCGAAGGACCAGACATCAGAGGCCAGGTAGAACTTACAGTGGACCAGACACTCTGGGGCATACCTGGAACAGGCGGACAGGAGAGAGGACACGCATGTCAATGCAAATTCAAAATGAAGTCATTATCATTTTCAAAGAGCAGCTTTTTTCCTTTCCCTCTCATATCTCTCCCCCTCTCTGTCCTACACTGTCTTATTTTCTCTCCCTCCCTCCCTCACCAGAACACAGGGCTGTCCAGGTCATCTTTGACCGTGTAATATCCCTCGTTGTCCTTGATGCTCTTGGTCAGTCCAAAATCTCCGATCTTCACCGTGCTCTCGTTCTCCACCAGAACGTTCCGGGCCGCCAGATCCCGGTGGATGTAATTCCGAGATCCCAGATAGTCCATTCCCTGGACAGAGGGGAGACACAGAGATGGTTGGAATTTATCCTATCCAAAAATATATATATCCCAATAATATTCCCATAACACCGCCATAATGGTCCCAAAATGTTTCCATAACGTTCCCACAACATATCTATAACACTGTCAGGTCTAGGGATCTGTTCAACCAGGGTTAATGGTCAGAGTTAGGGGTATGTTAGGCAGCGGTGCTAGTGTTAGGGGTGTGTTAGGGGGATGTTAGGCAGCGGAGCTAGTGTTAGGGGTATGTTAGGTAGCGGAGCTAGTGTTAGGGGTATGTTAGGTAGCGGTGCTAGTGTTAGGGGTATGTTAGGCAGCGGTGCTAGTGTTAGGGGTGTGTTAGGGGGATGTTAGGCAGCGTAGCTAGTGTTAGGGGTATGTTAGGTAGCGGAGCTAGTGTTAGGGGTATGTTAGGTAGCGGTGCTAGTGTTAGGGGTATGTTAGGCAGCGGTGCTAGTGTTAGGGGTATGTTAGGCAGCGGTGCTAGTGTTAGGGGTATGTTAGGTAGCGGTGCTAGTGTTAGGGGTGTGTTAGGGGGATGTTAGGCAGCGGAGCTAGTGTTAGGGGTATGTTAGGTAGCAGTGTTAGGGGTATGTTAGGCAGCGGTGCTAGTGTTAGGGGTATGTTAGGTAGCGGTGCTAGTGTTAGGGGTATGTTAGGCAGCGGTGCTAGTGTTAGGGGTGTGTTAGGGGGATTTTAGGTAGCGGTGCTAGTGTTAGGGGTATGTTAGGTAGCGGTGCTAGTGTTAGGGGTATGTTAGGTAGCGGTGCTAGTGTTAGGGGTATGTTAGGCAGCGGTGCTAGTGTTAGGGGTGTGTTAGGGGGATTTTAGGTAGCGGTGCTAGTGTTAGGGGTACGTTAGGCAGCGGTGCTAGTGTTAGGGGTACGTTAGGCAGCGGTGCTAGTGTTAGGGGTACGTTAGGCAGCGGTGCTAGTGTTAGGGGTACGTTAGGCAGCGGTGCTAGTGTTAGGGGTACGTTAGGCAGCGGTGCTAGTGTTAGGGGTACGTTAGGCAGCGGTGCTAGTGTTAGGGGTACGTTAGGCAGCGGTGCTAGTGTTAGGGGTACGTTAGGCAGCGGTGCTAGTGTTAGGGGTACGTTAGGCAGCGGTGCTAGTGTTAGGGGTACGTTAGGCAGCGGTGCTAGTGTTAGGGGTACGTTAGGCAGCGGTGCTAGTGTTAGGGGTACGTTAGGCAGCGGTGCTAGTGTTAGGGGTACGTTAGGCAGCGGTGCTAGTGTTAGGGGTACGTTAGGCAGCGGTGCTAGTGTTAGGGGTACGTTAGGCAGCGGTGCTAGTGTTAGGGGTACGTTAGGCAGCGGTGCTAGTGTTAGGGGTACGTTAGGCAGCGGTGCTAGTGTTAGGGGTACGTTAGGCAGCGGTGCTAGTGTTAGGGGTACGTTAGGCAGCGGTGCTAGTGTTAGGCAGCGGTAGGCAGCGGTGCTAGTGTTAGGGGTACGTTAGGTAGCGGTGCTAGTGTTAGGGGTACGTTAGGCAGCGGTGCTAGTGTTAGGCAGCGGTAGGCAGCGGTGCTAGTGTTAGGGGTACGTTAGGCAGCGGTGCTAGTGTTAGGGGTACGTTAGGTAGCGGTGCTAGTGTTAGGGGTACGTTAGGTAGCGGTGCTAGTGTTAGGGGTATGTTAGGTAGCGGTGCTAGTGTTAGGGGTATGTTAGGTAGCGGTGCTAGTGTTAGGGGTATGTTAGGTAGCGGTGCTAGTGTTAGGGGTATGTTAGGTAGCGGTGCTAGTGTTAGGGGTACGTTAGGCAGCGGTGCTAGTGTTAGGGGTACGTTAGGCAGCGGTGCTAGTGTTAGGGGTACGTTAGGCAGCGGTGCTAGTGTTAGGGGTACGTTAGGCAGCGGTGCTAGTGTTAGGCAGCGGTAGGCAGCGGTGCTAGTGTTAGGGGTACGTTAGGTAGCGGTGCTAGTGTTAGGGGCACGTTAGGCAGCGGTGCTAGTGTTAGGCAGCGGTAGGCAGCGGTGCTAGTGTTAGGGGTACGTTAGGCAGCGGTGCTAGTGTTAGGGGTACGTTAGGTAGCGGTGCTAGTGTTAGGGGTACGTTAGGTAGCGGTGCTAGTGTTAGGGGTATGTTAGGTAGCGGTGCTAGTGTTAGGGGTATGTTAGGTAGCGGTGCTAGTGTTAGGGGTATGTTAGGTAGCGGTGCTAGTGTTAGGGGTATGTTAGGTAGCGGTGCTAGTGTTAGGGGCGTGTTAGGTAGCGGTGCTAGTGTTAGGGGCGTGTTAGGTAGCGGTGCTAGTGTTAGGGGCGTGTTAGGTAGCGGTGCTAGTGTTAGGCAGCGGTAGGCAGCGGTGCTAGTGTTAGGGGTACGTTAGGCAGCGGTGCTAGTGTTAGGGGCGTGTTAGGTAGCGGTGCTAGTGTTAGGGGCGTGTTAGGTAGCGGTGCTAGTGTTAGGGGTATGTTAGGCAGCGGTGCTAGTGTTAGGGGTATGTTAGGTAGCGGTGCTAGTGTTAGGGGCGTGTTAGGTAGCGGTGCTAGTGTTAGGGGCGTGTTAGGTAGCGGTGCTAGTGTTAGGCAGCGGTAGGCAGCGGTGCTAGTGTTAGGGGTACGTTAGGCAGCGGTGCTAGTGTTAGGGGTACGTTAGGTAGCGGTGCTAGTGTTAGGGGTATGTTAGGTAGCGGTGCTAGTGTTAGGGGTATGTTAGGTAGCGGTGCTAGTGTTAGGGGTATGTTAGGTAGCGGTGCTAGTGTTAGGGGTATGTTAGGTAGCGGTGCTAGTGTTAGGGGTATGTTAGGCAGCGGTGCTAGTGTTAGGGGCGTGTTAGGTAGCGGTGCTAGTGTTAGGGGCGTGTTAGGTAGCGGTGCTAGTGTTAGGGGCGTGTTAGGTAGCGGTGCTAGTGTTAGGGGCGTGTTAGGTAGCGGTGCTAGTGTTAGGTAGCGGTGCTAGTGTTAGGGGCGTGTTAGGTAGCGGTGCTAGTGTTAGGGGCGTGTTAGGTAGCGGTGCTAGTGTTAGGGGCGTGTTAGGTAGCGGTGCTAGTGTTAGGGGTGTGTTAGGCAGCGGTGCTAGTGTTAGGGGTATGTTAGGTAGCGGTGCTAGTGTTAGGGGTATGTTAGGTAGCGGTGCTAGTGTTAGGGGTATGTTAGGTAGCGGTGCTAGTGTTAGGGGCACGTTAGGTAGCGGTGCTAGTGTTAGGGGCACGTTAGGTAGCGGTGCTAGTGTTAGGGGCACGTTAGGCAGCGGTGCTAGTGTTAGGGGCACGTTAGGCAGCGGTGCTAGTGTTAGGGGTACGTTAGGCAGCGGTGCTAGTGTTAGGGGTACGTTAGGCAGCGGTGCTAGTGTTAGGGGTACGTTAGGTAGCGGTGCTAGTGTTAGGGGTACGTTAGGTAGCGGTGCTAGTGTTAGGGGTATGTTAGGTAGCGGTGCTAGTGTTAGGGGTATGTTAGGTAGCGGTGCTAGTGTTAGGGGTATGTTAGGTAGCGGTGCTAGTGTTAGGGGTATGTTAGGCAGCGGTGCTAGTGTTAGGGGTATGTTAGGTAGCGGTGCTAGTGTTAGGGGCGTGTTAGGTAGCGGTGCTAGTGTTAGGGGCGTGTTAGGTAGCGGTGCTAGTGTTAGGCAGCGGTAGGCAGCGGTGCTAGTGTTAGGGGTACGTTAGGCAGCGGTGCTAGTGTTAGGGGCGTGTTAGGTAGCGGTGCTAGTGTTAGGGGCGTGTTAGGTAGCGGTGCTAGTGTTAGGGGTATGTTAGGCAGCGGTGCTAGTGTTAGGGGTATGTTAGGTAGCGGTGCTAGTGTTAGGGGCGTGTTAGGTAGCGGTGCTAGTGTTAGGGGCGTGTTAGGTAGCGGTGCTAGTGTTAGGCAGCGGTAGGCAGCGGTGCTAGTGTTAGGGGTACGTTAGGCAGCGGTGCTAGTGTTAGGGGTACGTTAGGTAGCGGTGCTAGTGTTAGGGGTATGTTAGGTAGCGGTGCTAGTGTTAGGGGTATGTTAGGTAGCGGTGCTAGTGTTAGGGGTATGTTAGGTAGCGGTGCTAGTGTTAGGGGTATGTTAGGTAGCGGTGCTAGTGTTAGGGGTATGTTAGGCAGCGGTGCTAGTGTTAGGGGCGTGTTAGGTAGCGGTGCTAGTGTTAGGGGCGTGTTAGGTAGCGGTGCTAGTGTTAGGGGCGTGTTAGGTAGCGGTGCTAGTGTTAGGGGCGTGTTAGGTAGCGGTGCTAGTGTTAGGTAGCGGTGCTAGTGTTAGGGGCGTGTTAGGTAGCGGTGCTAGTGTTAGGGGCGTGTTAGGTAGCGGTGCTAGTGTTAGGGGCGTGTTAGGTAGCGGTGCTAGTGTTAGGGGTGTGTTAGGCAGCGGTGCTAGTGTTAGGGGTATGTTAGGTAGCGGTGCTAGTGTTAGGGGTATGTTAGGTAGCGGTGCTAGTGTTAGGGGTATGTTAGGTAGCGGTGCTAGTGTTTGGGGTATGTTAGGCAGCGGTGCTAGTGTTAGGGGTATGTTAGGTAGCGGTGCTAGTGTTAGGGGCACGTTAGGTAGCGGTGCTAGTGTTAGGGGCACGTTAGGCAGCGGTGCTAGTGTTAGGGGCACGTTAGGCAGCGGTGCTAGTGTTAGGGGCACGTTAGGCAGCGGTGCTAGTGTTAGGGGTACGTTAGGAAGCGGTGCTAGTGTTAGGGGTACGTTAGGCAGCGGTGCTAGTGTTAGGGGTACGTTAGGCAGCGGTGCTAGTGTTAGGGGTACGTTAGGCAGCGGTGCTAGTGTTAGGGGTACGTTAGGTAGCGGTGCTAGTGTTAGGGGTATGTTAGGTAGCGGTGCTAGTGTTAGGGGTATGTTAGGTAGCGGTGCTAGTGTTAGGGGTATGTTAGGTAGCGGTGCTAGTGTTAGGGGTATGTTAGGTAGCGGTGCTAGTGTTAGGGGTATGTTAGGCAGCGGTGCTAGTGTTAGGGGCGTGTTAGGTAGCGGTGCTAGTGTTAGGGGCGTGTTAGGTAGCGGTGCTAGTGTTAGGGGCGTGTTAGGTAGCGGTGCTAGTGTTAGGGGCGTGTTAGGTAGCGGTGCTAGTGTTAGGTAGCGGTGCTAGTGTTAGGGGCGTGTTAGGTAGCGGTGCTAGTGTTAGGGGCGTGTTAGGTAGCGGTGCTAGTGTTAGGGGTGTGTTAGGCAGCGGTGCTAGTGTTAGGGGTATGTTAGGTAGCGGTGCTAGTGTTAGGGGTATGTTAGGTAGCGGTGCTAGTGTTTGGGGTATGTTAGGCAGCGGTGCTAGTGTTAGGGGTATGTTAGGTAGCGGTGCTAGTGTTAGGGGCACGTTAGGTAGCGGTGCTAGTGTTAGGGGCACGTTAGGCAGCGGTGCTAGTGTTAGGGGCACGTTAGGCAGCGGTGCTAGTGTTAGGGGCACGTTAGGCAGCGGTGCTAGTGTTAGGGGTACGTTAGGCAGCGGTGCTAGTGTTAGGGGTACGTTAGGCAGCGGTGCTAGTGTTAGGGGTACGTTAGGCAGCGGTGCTAGTGTTAGGGGTACGTTAGGCAGCGGTGCTAGTGTTAGGGGTACGTTAGGCAGCGGTGCTAGTGTTAGGGGTACGTTAGGCAGCGGTGCTAGTGTTAGGGGTACGTTAGGCAGCGGTGCTAGTGTTAGGGGTACGTTAGGCAGCGGTGCTAGTGTTAGGGGTACGTTAGGCAGCGGTGCTAGTGTTAGGGGTACGTTAGGCAGCGGTACTAGTGTTAGGGGTACGTTAGGCAGCGGTGCTAGTGTTAGGCAGCGGTAGGCAGCGGTGCTAGTGTTAGGGGTACGTTAGGTAGCGGTGCTAGTGTTAGGGGTACGTTAGGCAGCGGTGCTAGTGTTAGGCAGCGGTAGGCAGCGGTGCTAGTGTTAGGGGTACGTTAGGCAGCGGTGCTAGTGTTAGGGGTACGTTAGGTAGCGGTGCTAGTGTTAGGGGTACGTTAGATAGCGGTGCTAGTGTTAGGGGTATGTTAGGTAGCGGTGCTAGTGTTAGGGGTATGTTAGGTAGCGGTGCTAGTGATAGGGGTATGTTAGGTAGCGGTGCTAGTGTTAGGGGTATGTTAGGCAGCGGTGCTAGTGTTAGGGGTATGTTAGGTAGCGGTGCTAGTGTTAGGGGCATGTTAGGTAGCGGTGCTAGTGTTAGGGGCGTGTTAGGTAGCGGTGCTAGTGTTAGGGGCGTGTTAGGTAGCGGTGCTAGTGTTAGGGGCGTGTTAGGTAGCGGTGCTAGTGTTAGGGGCGTGTTAGGTAGCGGTGCTAGTGTTAGGGGTATGTTAGGCAGTGGTGCTAGTGTTAGGGGTATGTTAGGTAGCGGTGCTAGTGTTAGGGGTATGTTAGGTAGCGGTGCTAGTGTTTGGGGTATGTTAGGCAGCGGTGCTAGTGTTAGGGGTATGTTAGGTAGCGGTGCTAGTGTTAGGGGCATATTAGGTAGCGGTGCTAGTGTTAGGGGCATGTTAGGTAGCGGTGCTAGTGTTAGGGGTACGTTAGGCAGCGGTGCTAGTGTTAGGGGTACGTTAGGCAGCGGTGCTAGTGTTAGGGGTACGTTAGGCAGCGGTGCTAGTGTTAGGGGTACGTTAGGTAGCGGTGCTAGTGTTAGGGGTACGTTAGGCAGCGGTACTAGTGTTAGGGGTACGTTAGGCAGCGGTGCTAGTGTTAGGGGTACGTTAGGCAGCGGTGCTAGTGTTAGGGGTACGTTAGGCAGCGGTGCTAGTGTTAGGGGTACGTTAGGCAGCGGTGCTAGTGTTAGGGGTACGTTAGGCAGCGGTGCTAGTGTTAGGGGTACGTTAGGCAGCGGTGCTAGTGTTAGGGGTACGTTAGGCAGCGGTGCTAGTGTTAGGGGTACGTTAGGCAGCGGTGCTAGTGTTAGGGGTACGTTAGGCAGCGGTGCTAGTGTTAGGGGTACGTTAGGCAGCGGTGCTAGTGTTAGGCAGCGGTAGGCAGCGGTGCTAGTGTTAGGGGTACGTTAGGCAGCGGTGCTAGTGTTAGGGGTACGTTAGGTAGCGGTGCTAGTGTTAGGGGTATGTTAGGTAGCGGTGCTAGTGTTAGGGGTATGTTAGGTAGCGGTGCTAGTGTTAGGGGTATGTTAGGCAGCGGTGCTAGTGTTAGGGGTATGTTAGGTAGCGGTGCTAGTGTTAGGGGCATGTTAGGTAGCGGTGCTAGTGTTAGGGGCGTGTTAGGTAGCGGTGCTAGTGTTAGGGGCGTGTTAGGTAGCGGTGCTAGTGTTAGGGGCGTGTTAGGTAGCGGTGCTAGTGTTAGGGGCGTGTTAGGTAGCGGTGCTAGTGTTAGGGGTATGTTAGGCAGCGGTGCTAGTGTTAGGGGTATGTTAGGTAGCGGTGCTAGTGTTAGGGGTATGTTAGGTAGCGGTGCTAGTGTTTGGGGTATGTTAGGCAGCGGTGCTAGTGTTAGGGGTATGTTAGGTAGCGGTGCTAGTGTTAGGGGCATGTTAGGTAGCGGTGCTAGTGTTAGGGGTACGTTAGGCAGCGGTGCTAGTGTTAGGGGTACGTTAGGCAGCGGTGCTAGTGTTAGGGGTACGTTAGGCAGCGGTGCTAGTGTTAGGGGTACGTTAGGCAGCGGTGCTAGTGTTAGGGGTACGTTAGGCAGCGGTGCTAGTGTTAGGGGTACGTTAGGCAGCGGTGCTAGTGTTAGGCAGCGGTAGGCAGCGGTGCTAGTGTTAGGGGTACGTTAGGCAGCGGTGCTAGTGTTAGGGGTATGTTAGGTAGCGGTGCTAGTGTTAGGGGTATGTTAGGTAGCGGTGCTAGTGTTAGGGGTATGTTAGGTAGCGGTGCTAGTGTTAGGGGTATGTTAGGCAGCGGTGCTAGTGTTAGGGGTGTGTTAGGGGGATTTTAGGTAGCGGTGCTAGTGTTAGGGGTATGTTAGGTAGCGGTGCTAGTGTTAGGGGTATGTTAGGCAGCGGTGCTAGTGTTAGGGGTGTGTTAGGGGGATTTTAGGTAGCGGTGCTAGTGTTAGGGGTACGTTAGGCAGCGGTGCTAGTGTTAGGGGTACGTTAGGCAGCGGTGCTAGTGTTAGGGGTACGTTAGGCAGCGGTGCTAGTGTTAGGGGTACGTTAGGCAGCGGTGCTAGTGTTAGGGGTACGTTAGGCAGCGGTGCTAGTGTTAGGGGTACGTTAGGCAGCGGTGCTAGTGTTAGGGGTACGTTAGGCAGCGGTGCTAGTGTTAGGGGTACGTAAGGCAGCGGTGCTAGTGTTAGGGGTACGTTAGGCAGCGGTGCTAGTGTTAGGGGTACGTTAGGCAGCGGTGCTAGTGTTAGGGGTACGTTAGGCAGCGGTGCTAGTGTTAGGGGTACGTTAGGCAGCGGTGCTAGTGTTAGGGGTACGTTAGGCAGCGGTGCTAGTGTTAGGGGTACGTTAGGCAGCGGTGCTAGTGTTAGGGGTACGTTAGGCAGCGGTGCAAGTGTTAGGGGTACGTTAGGCAGCGGTGCTAGTGTTAGGGGTACGTTAGGCAGCGGTGCTAGTGTTAGGGGTACGTTAGGCAGCGGTGCTAGTGTTAGGGGTACGTTAGGCAGCGGTGCTAGTGTTAGGGGTACGTTAGGCAGCGGTGCTAGTGTTAGGGGTACGTTAGGCAGCGGTGCTAGTGTTAGGGGTACGTTAGGCAGCGGTGCTAGTGTTAGGGGTACGTTAGGCAGCGGTGCTAGTGTTAGGGGTACGTTAGGCAGCGGTGCTAGTGTTAGGGGTACGTTAGGCAGCGGTGCTAGTGTTAGGGGTACGTTAGGCAGCGGTGCTAGTGTTAGGGGTACGTTAGGCAGCGGTGCTAGTGTTAGGGGTACGTTAGGCAGCGGTGCTAGTGTTAGGGGTACGTTAGGCAGCGGTGCTAGTGTTAGGGGTACGTTAGGCAGCGGTGCTAGTGTTAGGCAGCGGTAGGCAGCGGTGCTAGTGTTAGGGGTACGTTAGGTAGCGGTGCTAGTGTTAGGGGTACGTTAGGCAGCGGTGCTAGTGTTAGGCAGCGGTAGGCAGCGGTGCTAGTGTTAGGGGTACGTTAGGCAGCGGTGCTAGTGTTAGGGGTACGTTAGGTAGCGGTGCTAGTGTTAGGGGTATGTTAGGCAGCGGTGCTAGTGTTAGGGGTATGTTAGGTAGCGGTGCTAGTGTTAGGGGCATATTAGGTAGCGGTGCTAGTGTTAGGGGCATGTTAGGTAGCGGTGCTAGTGTTAGGGGTATGTTAGGTAGCGGTGCTAGTGTTAGGGGTATGTTAGGTAGCGTTGCTAGTGTTAGGGGTATGTTAGGTAGCGGTGCTAGTGTTAGGGGTATGTTAGGTAGCGGTGCTAGTGTTAGGGGTATGTTAGGTAGCGGTGCTAGTGTTAGCGGTATGTTAGGCAGCGGTGCTAGTGTTAGGGGTATGTTAGGTAGCGGTGCTAGTGTTAGGGGCATGTTAGGTAGCGGTGCTAGTGTTAGGGGCATGTTAGGTAGCGGTGCTAGTGTTAGGGGTGTGTTAGGTAGCGGTGCTAGTGTTAGGGGTGTGTTAGGTAGCGGTGCTAGTGTTAGGGGTGTGTTAGGTAGCGGTGCTAGTGTTAGGGGTATGTTAGGCAGCGGTGCTAGTGTTAGGGGTATGTTAGGTAGTGGTGCTAGTGTTAGGGGCATGTTAGGTAGCGGTGCTAGTGTTAGGGGTATGTTAGGTAGCGGTGCTAGTGTTAGGGGTATGTTAGGTAGGGGTGCTAGTGTTAGGGGTGTGTTAGGGGGATGTTAGGTAGCGGTGCTAGTGTTAGGGGTATGTTAGGTAGCGGTGCTAGTGTTAGGGGTATGTTAGGCAGCGGTGCTAGTGTTAGGGGTATGTTAGGTAGCGGTGCTAGTGTTAGGGGCATGTTAGATAGCGGTGCTAGTGTTAGGGGCATGTTAGGTAGCGGTGCTAGTGTTAGGGGTATGTTAGGTAGCGGTGCTAGTGTTAGGGGTGTGTTAGGTAGCGGTGCTAGTGTTAGGGGTGTGTTAGGTAGCGGTGCTAGTGTTAGGGGTATGTTAGGTAGCGGTGCTAGTGTTAGGGGTATGTTAGGTAGCGGTGCTAGTGTTAGGGGCATGTTAGGTAGCGGTGCTAGTGTTAGGGGTATGTTAGGTAGCGGTGCTAGTGTTAGGGGTATGTTAGGTAGGGGTGCTAGTGTTAGGGGTGTGTTAGGGGGATGTTAGGTAGCGGTGCTAGTGTTAGGGGTATGTTAGGTAGCGTTGCTAGTGTTAGGGGTATGTTAGGTAGCGGTGCTAGTGTTAGGGGTATGTTAGGCAGCGGTGCTAGTGTTAGGGGTATGTTAGGTAGCGGTGCTAGTGTTAGGGGCATGTTAGGTAGCGGTGCTAGTGTTAGGGGCATGTTAGGTAGCGGTGCTAGTGTTAGGGGTATGTTAGGTAGCGGTGCTAGTGTTAGGGGTGTGTTAGGTAGCGGTGCTAGTGTTAGGGGTATGTTAGGTAGCGGTGCTAGTGTTAGGGGTATGTTAGGTAGCGGTGCTAGTGTTAGGGGTATGTTAGGTAGCGGTGCTAGTGTTAGGGGTGTGTTAGGTAGCGGTGCTAGTGTTAGGGGTATGTTAGGTAGCGGTGCTAGTGTTAGGGGTATGTTAGGCAGCGGTGCTAGTGTTAGGGGTATGTTAGGCAGCGTAGCTAGTGTTAAAGTACCTGACAGATCTGGACAGCGTAACTGAGCAGTCTCTTCAGGTTGGTCTGGCTTTTGTTGCGAGGGAGGTACTCCTTAAGACTGCCAGCAGGCAGGTACTCCATGATCAACTTGATGGCTCTGCCTCCTGCACACAGACAGATAGAGAGGATGGAGTGAGGCAAAGCAGAAGGTGTGTCTTCAGTAGGTAGGTGTGTGTGTGTTGTATACATGTGCGTGCATGCTTGCGTATACTCTGCTCACCCTCCTCCTGACAGATGCCTTTGTACTTGACAATGTTGTGGTGGTAAAGTTCTTTAAGGATTCCTATCTCACACCAGAGGTTGCTGCTCTGTTCCTCTCTGTTTTCTGGCTTTAAACTCTTCACTGCTACCAGCTCCCCTGTCCGGTCCCCTCTGGGGTCATACCGACACAGCTCCACCTTGCCAAAGTGACCCTACACACACACACACACACACACACACACACACACACACACACACACACACACACACACACACAGAGAGAGAACATTCATATCACATAATACTGACTAACATTAACATTACTTGCATTTGCACACGGTCTCTGGCATGGTCAAACACACACGTGTGTTACCTCTCCTAAATCTCGAATCTTCTTGAGAAACCTCTTCTCGAACACAGTGGGGTCGACCTCCAGAGTGGGTACAGGCTTGATAGAGGGGTCTGATGGAGGGATACACACTGTTACACACTGACAACCCACACGCTGACAACATACACACATATTGTTGCACACTGACAACATACACACTGGTACACACTGACAACCCACACACTGACAACATACACACACTCAGTTACACACTGACAACATACACACACATTGTTGCACACTGACAACCCAGACGCTGACAACATACACTCAGTTACACACTGACAACATACACACTGTTACACACTGACAACATACCCAGTGGGTTTATTCAGCAAAGCAACAGCACCAGTATGATGGATGTCTAACTGCGACATGGCGGCAGTACCTCATTCTAGCCACCGTGTGGGAGTATTGAGGGAAGATTTATATCCATGGGGCCCAGTTAAGGGGGAGCTGTGGAGCGTAAACCCAGTGAACTCCACAACACTCATACACACACTCTTGCAATCTCTCTCTCTAGCTAGCGCTGAGAAACAACTGCCGTCTCTCTGTGTTTCATAATTTTCCTTCAATTCGAAAGAGGCTGAATGTATCTCACTGGAGAAAGCATCCGAGTGAACACAACAGCGGCCCTCTTTCTCAGTATATGTAGGCCATCTATCTGATGCTGTCTGGGCAAAAAGAGAATGACATATTTTCAACCCGTAGCATTGAATGCAAGAGAAGCCAGCGAGCATTTGGCCTCCCTTGATTACATTTTTCAAATAATATTAGCCAATCAGCGTTGAGCTAAACTGAGTGAGGTTAACTGTGAATGGTCCTGGCACACCAAAAACAAGTGTCAAGGGAAGCCAGTTTGGATTCGGCTTCACACCAAAAGCAGAACGTAATTTACAAAATAATATATATAATTGTTGCATCTCCTTGTGTTGTGGTGTTGTGGTCCTCCGGTGGCTAGCTAGCTAATGACAATTTCTTCAATTAGCCATGGATGGAGATAGGGATTTGGTTTTACTTCATTCTGGCCAATGATCCAACCATAATTGTGCCCCTGGCCTGAGAGGATGGAAGTTCAATGTAGCTAGCTAGTTATTTAGACTAACGTTAACTAGCTGGCCTAGCGAATCGTTACCAGGTAATGAAAGGAAGTTAGGATAGCTAGCAAGCATTTTAGCCAGGTATCTTAGGACAACAAAAGCTAAATGTTTCGGCAACATGAAAGGAGGTTGTCATTGGTGTTTCTCTACAAGTAGGGTGAGTCAGGATGTTTTTTTTCCACTTCCCCAGTGATTTTACCCATGCACTGCTACTGCTCACTGACACACACACACACGTACTCTGTTCCTCAAGGGTGTCTATGTCTCTGACGATGGCCCTGAAGAACGGGCGTTTACGGGGGTCGAAGGTCATACAATGGGTCATCAGTTCAGCCAGCTCTTTGCAGTCTGGAGTAGCTAGCTGACACTCTGCTGCATAGAACCTTTCTTTCTGCTCAGGGAGAGAGAGAGGGAGGTGAGGGAGAGAGGGAGAGAGAGAGGAAGGTGAGGGAGAGAGGGAGAGAGAGAGGAAGGTGAGGGAGAGAGGGGGGATGGGGAGAGGGAGGGAGGGAGTGGGGAAAGAGAGAGTAGCTTAAGGGTATCTGAAACTTTGTGTCCAAACTGGCAATACATGAAATAGAGATGTGTGAGGGTGTAGGATAAAGTGGATTACGGTGTGTGTGTGTGTATACAGTATGTACCTCTGTGAGTTTCTTGTCTTTAAGGGGCACTTCTCCGTCATAGCAGATCTCCCACAGTGTTGTGCCGAATCCCCATTTATCAGCCGCTACACTCAGGTTGGCAGAGTCCTTCACACACTCTGGAGCAATCCAGGGGATCCGGTCCACACACTCTGCAGGTTGACACACACACACACACACCAATGTGTATGTAAACACAGTACAAACATTTAGTCATAACACAAACAAACAGTCACGCGGTGCAGAAACCAAAACACTATTGTAGTGAACACACGATAATGAACCCTCATCTGTTTGGGGAAGAAGTTTGTCATTTTTTATATGTCTGTAGTCCTGTCTTTCCTCACTGACACCTTTCCTGTATTACAGTTCCATGAGGCTCTCTGACTGTCTCCATCTCTAACCCTCTCTCTGACTGGCTCCATCTCTAACCCTCTCGCTCTGACTGTCTCCATCTCTAACCCTCTCGCTCTGACTGGCTCTATCTCTAACCCCCTCTCTGACTGGCTCCAACTCTAACCCTCTCTCTGACTGTCTCCATCTCTAACCCTCTCGCTCTGGCTGTCTCCATCTCTAACCCTCTCGCTCTGGCTGTCTCCATCTCTAACCCCCTCTCTCTGACTGGCTCCATCTCTAACCCCTTCTCTCTGACTGTCTCCATCTCTAACCCCCCCTCTCTGACCGTCTCCAACTCTAACCCCCTCTCTGACCGTCTCCAACTCTAACCCCCTCTCTCTGACCGTCTCCAACTCCAACCATCTCTCTGACCGTCTCCATCTCTAACCCTCTCTCTGACCGTCTCCATCTCTAACCCCCTCTCTGACCGTCTCCATCTCTAACCCTCTCGCGTTGACTGTCTCCATCTCTAACCCTCTCTCTGACGGTCTCCATCTCTAACCCCCCCCCCTCTGACCGTCTCCATCTCTAACCCCCCCTCTGACCGTCTCCATCTCTAACCCCCCCTCTGACCGTCTCCATCTCTAACCCCCCCTCTGACCGTCTCCATCTCTAACCCCCCCTCTGACCGTCTCCATCTCTAAACCCCCTCTGACCGTCTCCATCTCTAACCCCCCCTCTGACCGTCTCCATCTCTAAACCCCCTCTGACCGTCTCCATCTCTAACCCCCCCTCTGACCGTCTCCATCTCTAACCCCCCCTCTCTGACCGTCTCCATCTCTTACCCCCCCCTCTCTGACCGTCTCCATCTCTAACCCCCCCTCTCTGACCGGCTCCATCTCTAACCCCCTCTCTCTGACCGTCTCCATCTCTAACCCGCTCTCTGACCGTCTCCATCTCTAACCCCCTCTCTGACCGTCTCCATCTCTAACCCCCTCTCTCTGACCGTCTCCATCTCTAACCCCCTCTCTCTGACCGTCTCCATCTCTAACCCCCTCTCTCTGACCGTCTCCAACTCTAACCCCCTCTCTGACCGGCTCCGTCTCTAACCCCCTCTCTGACCGGCTCCGTCTCTAACCCCCTCTCTGACCGGCTCCGTCTCTAACCCCCTCTCTGACCGGCTCCGTCTCTAACCCCCTCTCTGACCCTCTCGCTTTGACTGTCTCCATGTCTAACCCTCTCTCTGACTGGCTCCATCTCTAACCCCCTCTGACTGTCTCCATCTCTAACCCCATCTATCTCTAACCCCCTCTCTGGCTGTCTCCATCTCTAACCCCCTCTCTGGCTGGCTCCTTCTCTAACCCCCTCTCTGGCTGGCTCCTTCTCTAACCCCCTCTCTGGCTGGCTCCTTCTCTAACCCCCTCTCTGACTGTCTCCATCTCTAACCCCCCTCTGACTGTCTCCATCTCTAACCCTCTCGCTCTGACTGTCTCCATCTCTAACCCTCTCGCTGTCTCCATCTCTAACCCCCTCTCTCTGACTGGCTCCATCTCTAACCCCTTCTCTCTGACTGTCTCCATCTCTAACCCCCTCTCTCTGACTGTCTCCATCTCTAACCCCCTCTCTCTGACTGGCTCCAACTCTAACCCCCTCTCTGATCGTCTCCAACTCTAACCCCCTCTCTGACCATCTCCAACTCCCTCTCTCTGACCGTCTCCATTTCTAAACCCCTCTCTCACCGTCTCCATCTCGAACCCCATCTATCTGACTGTCTCCATCTCTAACCCCCTCTCTGACTGGCTCCATCTCTAACCCCCTCTCTGACTGGCTCCAACTCTAACCCTCTCTCTGACTGGCTCCATCTCTAACCCCCTCTGACTGTCTCCATCTCTAACCCCCTCTCTGGCTGGCTCCTTCTCTAACCCCCTCTCTGGCTGGCTCCTTCTCTAACCCCCTCTCTGACTGTCTCCATCTCTAACCCCCCTCTGACTGTCTCCATCTCTAACCCTCTCGCTGTCTCCATCTCTAACCCCCTCTCTCTGACTGTCTCCATCTCTAACCCCCTCTCTCTGACTGTCTCCATCTCTAACCCCCTCTCTCTGACTGGCTCCAACTCTAACCCCCTCTCTCTGACTGGCTCCAACTCTAACCCCCTCTCTGATCGTCTCCAACTCTAACCCCCTCTCTGACCATCTCCAACTCCCTCTCTCTGACCGTCTCCAACTCTAACCCCCTCTCTGACCGTCTCCAACTCTAACCCCCTCTCTGACCGTCTCCATCTCTAACCCTCTCGCTTTGACTGTCTCCATCTCTAACCCTCTCGCTTTGACTGTCTCCATCTCTAACCCTCTCTCTGACTGTCTCCATCTCTAACCCTCTCTCTGACTGTCTCCAACTCCAACCATCTCTCTGACCGTCTCCATCTCTAACCCTCTCTCTGACCGTCTCCATCTCTAACCCCCTCTCTGACCGTCTCCATCTCTAACCCTCTCGCGTTGACTGTCTCCATCTCTAACCCTCTCTCTGACGGTCTCCATCTCTAACCCCCCCCCCCTCTGACCGTCTCCATCTCTAACCCCCCCTCTGACCGTCTCCATCTCTAACCCCCCCTCTGACCGTCTCCATCTCTAACCCCCCCTCTGACCGTCTCCATCTCTAACCCCCCCTATGACCGTCTCCATCTCTAAACCCCCTCTGACCGTCTCCATCTCTAACCCCCCCTCTGACCGTCTCCATCTCTAAACCCCCTCTGACCGTCTCCATCTCTAACCCCCCCTCTGACCGTCTCCATCTCTAACCCCCCCTCTCTGACCGTCTCCATCTCTTACCCCCCCCCTCTCTGACCGTCTCCATCTCTAACCCCCCCTCTCTGACCGGCTCCATCTCTAACCCCCTCTCTCTGACCGTCTCCATCTCTAACCCGCTCTCTGACCGTCTCCATCTCTAACCCCCTCTCTGACCGTCTCCATCTCTAACCCCCTCTCTCTGAGCGTCTGCATCTCTACGCCCGTCTCTGTGTCCGTCTACATCTCTAACCCCCTCTCTCTGACCGTCTCCAACTCTAACCCCCTCTCTGACCGGCTCCGTCTCTTTCCCCCTCTCTGACCGGCTCCGTCTCTAACCCCCTCTCTGACCGGCTCCGTCTCTAACCCCCTCTCTGACCGGCTCCGTCTCTAACCCCCTCTCTGACCCTCTCGCTTTGACTGTCTCCATGTCTAACCCTCTCTCTGACTGGCTCCATCTCTAACCCCCTCTGACTGTCTCCATCTCTAACCCCATCTATCTCTAACCCCCTCTCTGGCTGTCTCCATCTCTAACCCCCTCTCTGGCTGGCTCCTTCTCTAACCCCCTCTCTGGCTGGCTCCTTCTCTAACCCCCTCTCTGGCTGGCTCCTTCTCTAACCCCCTCTCTGACTGTCTCCATCTCTAACCCCCCTCTGACTGTCTCCATCTCTAACCCTCTCGCTCTGACTGTCTCCATCTCTAACCCTCTCGCTGTCTCCATCTCTAACCCCCTCTCTCTGACTGGCTCCATCTCTAACCCCTTCTCTCTGACTGTCTCCATCTCTAACCCCCTCTCTCTGACTGTCTCCATCTCTAACCCCCTCTCTCTGACTGGCTCCAACTCTAACCCCCTCTCTGATCGTCTCCAACTCTAACCCCCTCTCTGACCATCTCCAACTCCCTCTCTCTGACCGTCTCCATTTCTAAACCCCTCTCTCACCGTCTCCATCTCGAACCCCATCTATCTGACTGTCTCCATCTCTAACCCCCTCTCTGACTGGCTCCATCTCTAACCCCCTCTCTGACTGGCTCCAACTCTAACCCTCTCTCTGACTGGCTCCATCTCTAACCCCCTCTGACTGTCTCCATCTCTAACCCCCTCTCTGGCTGGCTCCTTCTCTAACCCCCTCTCTGGCTGGCTCCTTCTCTAACCCCCTCTCTGACTGTCTCCATCTCTAACCCCCCTCTGACTGTCTCCATCTCTAACCCTCTCGCTGTCTCCATCTCTAACCCCCTCTCTCTGACTGTCTCCATCTCTAACCCCCTCTCTCTGACTGTCTCCATCTCTAACCCCCTCTCTCTGACTGGCTCCAACTCTAACCCCCTCTCTCTGACTGGCTCCAACTCTAACCCCCTCTCTGATCGTCTCCAACTCTAACCCCCTCTCTGACCATCTCCAACTCCCTCTCTCTGACCGTCTCCAACTCTAACCCCCTCTCTGACCGTCTCCAACTCTAACCCCCTCTCTGACCGTCTCCATCTCTAACCCTCTCGCTTTGACTGTCTCCATCTCTAACCCTCTCGCTTTGACTGTCTCCATCTCTAACCCTCTCTCTGACTGTCTCCATCTCTAACCCTCTCTCTGACTGTCTCCATCTCTAACCCTCTCTCTGACTGTCTCCATCTCTAACCCTCTCTCTGACCGTCTCCATCTCTAACCCCCCCCCCCTCTGACCGTCTCCATCTCTAACCCCCCCCTCTCTGACCGTCTCCATCTCTAACCCCCCCTCTCTGACCGTCTCCATCTCTAACCCCCCCTCTCTGACCGTCTCCATCTCTAACCCACCCTCTCTGACCGGCTCCATCTCTAACCCCCTCTCTGACCGGCTCCATCTCTAACCCCCTCTCTGACCGGCTCCATCTCTAACCCCCTCTCTGACCGGCTCCATCTCTAACCCCCTCTCTGACCGGCTCCATCTCTAGCCCCCTCTCTGACCGGCTCCATCTCCAGCCCCCTCTCTCTGACCGGCTCCATCTCCAACCCCCTCTCTCTGACCGGCTCCAACTCTAAACCCCTCTCTCTCTGACCGGCTCCATCTCTAACCCTCTCTCTGACCGGCTCCATCTCTAACCCCCTCTCTGACCGTCTCCAACTCTAACCCCCTCTCTGACCGGCTCCGTCTCTAACCCCCTCTCTGACCGGCTCCGTCTCTAACCCCCTCTCTGACCGGCTCCGTCTCTAACCCCCTCTCTGACCGGCTCCGTCTCTAACCCCCTCTCTGACCGGCTCCGTCTCTAACCCCCTCTCTGACCGGCTCCGTCTCTAACCCCCTCTCTGACCGGCTCCGTCTCTAACCCCCTCTCTGACCGGCTCCGTCTCTAACCCCCTCTCTGACCGGCTCCGTCTCTAACCCCCTCTCTGACCGGCTCCGTCTCTAACCCCCTCTCTGACCGGCTCCGTCTCTAACCCCCTCTCTGACCGGCTCCGTCTCTAACCCCCTCTCTGACCGGCTCCGTCTCTAACCCCCTCTCTGACCGGCTCCGTCTCTAACCCCCTCTCTGACCGGCTCCGTCTCTAACCCCCTCTCTGACCGGCTCCGTCTCTAACCCCCTCTCTGACCGGCTCCGTCTCTAACCCCCTCTCTGACCGGCTCCGTCTCTAACCCCCTCTCTGACCGGCTCCGTCTCTAACCCCCTCTCTGACCGGCTCCATCTCTAGCCCCCTCTCTGACCGGCTCCATCTCCAGCCCCCTCTCTCTGACCGGCTCCATCTCCAACCCCCTCTCTCTGACCGGCTCCAACTCTAAACCCCTCTCTCTCTGACCGGCTCCATCTCTAACCCTCTCTCTGACCGGCTCCATCTCTAACCCCCTCTCTGACCGGCTCCGTCTCTAACCCCCTCTCTGACCGGCTCCATCTCTAACCCCCTCTCTGACCGGCTCCATCTCTAGCCCCCTCTCTGACCGGCTCCATCTCCAGCCCCCTCTCTCTGACCGGCTCCATCTCCAACCCCCTCTCTCTGACCGGCTCCAACTCTAAACCCCTCTCTCTCTGACCGTCTCCAACTCTAACCCCCTCTCTGACCGGCTCCGTCTCTAACCCCCTCTCTGACCGGCTCCGTCTCTAACCCCCTCTCTGACCGGCTCCGTCTCTAACCCCCTCTCTGACCGGCTCCGTCTCTAACCCCCTCTCTGACCGGCTCCGTCTCTAACCCCCTCTCTGACCGGCTCCGTCTCTAACCCCCTCTCTGACCGGCTCCGTCTCTAACCCCCTCTCTGACCGGCTCCGTCTCTAACCCCCTCTCTGACCGGCTCCGTCTCTAACCCCCTCTCTGACCGGCTCCGTCTCTAACCCCCTCTCTGACCGGCTCCGTCTCTAACCCCCTCTCTGACCGGCTCCGTCTCTAACCCCCTCTCTGACCGGCTCCGTCTCTAACCCCCTCTCTGACCGGCTCCGTCTCTAACCCCCTCTCTGACCGGCTCCGTCTCTAACCCCCTCTCTGACCGGCTCCGTCTCTAACCCCCTCTCTGACCGGCTCCGTCTCTAACCCCCTCTCTGACCGGCTCCGTCTCTAACCCCCTCTCTGACCGGCTCCGTCTCTAACCCCCTCTCTGACCGGCTCCGTCTCTAACCCCCTCTCTGACCGGCTCCGTCTCTAACCCCCTCTCTGACCGGCTCCGTCTCTAACCCCCTCTCTGACCGGCTCCATCTCTAACCCTCTCGCTTTGACGGTCTCCAACTCTAACCCTCTCTCTGACGGTCTCCATCTCTAACCCTCTCTCTGACGGTCTCCATCTCTAACCCTCTCTCTGACGGTCTCCATCTCTAACCCTCTCTCTGACGGTCTCCATCTCTAACCCCCTCTCTCCATCTCTAACCCTCTCTCTAACTGTCTCCATTTCTAACCCCCTCTCTCACCGTCTCCATCTCTAACCCTCTCTCTCCATCTCTAACCCCCTCTCTGACTGGCTCCATCTCTAACCCCCTCTCTGACTGGCTCCAACTCTAACCCTCTCTCTGACTGGCTCCATCTCTAACCCCCTCTGACTGTCTCCATCTCTAACCCTCTCTCTGACGGTCTCCATCTCTAACCCCATCTATCTCTAACCCAATCTCTGACCGTCTCCATCTCTAACCCTCTCGCTTTGACTGTCTCCATCTCTAACCCTCTCTCTGACTGTCTCCATCTCTAACCCTCTCTCTGACGGTCTCCATCTCTAACCCCCCCTCTGACCGTCTCCCTCTAACCCTCTCTACATCTCTAACCCTCTCTCTCCATCTCTAGCCCTCTCTGACTGTCTCCATCTCCAACCCCCTCTCTCCGACTGTCCATCTCTAATCCCAAGTTCTTCCCAGAAGCCCTCACGTCACTTCCAGCTGACAGGAATCCACAGCCCTGCCATGCCAGTAACATAAAGAGAGGGAGGGAGAGTGTTCCCATCTGTCAGATACAGTGGTCCCAGTGGACATTAACACTGTTTGGTCTGTTTAACTGTCTTCACTCAGCCACAGACACAGTAAATGTTTAACAAACATAAATATGCCATTGGGGGGGAAAATGGAATGTGAGCTGTGCATTTGTATAGTCTTGTTCCCAAAAACATTATTCTGGGCCAGAAACCTTTCAGAACTCAACATACTGTACAATAAAATCTACAATCTCAAATTGGGCCCTTGTCCTATCTGTCCTATAAGATACGTTGCTCTGGATAACAACACAAATCGAAATGGAACATGATGGTTGTCTTGCACTCAATGTGCATAATTTGCCAAACAAAATGATTCAGTGAAGTCTTACCCTCTCTGGTCAACACAGTGATGGGTATGCCGGGGTCGCTGAGCTTGATGAAGGGTCCTCCCTCACTGTCCACTCCGTCTCTGGCCAGCAGGATGTTCTTGGTACACACAAAGCCATGCACTAGCTTCTTATCCTCCTACACAGACAGAGACAGAGAGAGATAGTCTCTAAGAGCTTTGCACACCTGGATTGTACAATATTTGTATTATATTATTCTTAAAGAAATTCTTCAAGCTCTGTCAAGTTGGTTGTTGCCATAGATTTTCAAGACGATTTAAGTCAAAACTAAGCCACTCAGAAACATTTAATGTTACCTTGGTAAGCAACTCCAGTGTATACTTGGCTTGTGTTTTAGGTTATTGTCCTGCTGAAAGGTGAAATTGTCTCCCAATGTCTGTTGGAAAACAGATTTTCCTCTCGGATTTTGCCTGTGCTTAGCTTCATTCCGCTTATTATCCTTGCCAATGACAAGCATATCCATAACCTAATGCAGCCACCATCATGCTTGAAAATATGAAGAGTGGTACTCAGTGATGTGTTATGTTGGATTTACCTCAAACATAACGCTTTGTATTCAGGACATTTCTTTAACAATTTCTTTACAGTTTTACTTTAGTGCCTTATTGCAAACAGGATGCATGTTTAGGAATATTTTTATTCTGTTCAGGCTTCCTTCTTTTCACTTTGTGATGCAGGTTAGTATTGTGAAGTAACTACAATGTTGTGGATCCATCCTCAGTTTCCTCCTATCAAAGCCATTCAACTAACTTTTTTTAAAGCCACCGTTGGCTTTATGGTGAAATCACTGAGTGTTTTTCTTCCTCTCTGGCAACTAAGTTAGGAAGGATGCCTGTATCTTTCTGGTGACTAGCTGTTTTGATACACCATCCAAACTGTAAATTAATAACTTCACCATGTGCAAAGGGACATTCAATGTCTGCTTTTTTTCCAACGTCTACCAATAGGTGCCCTTATTTGGGAGGCATTGGGAAACCTCCCTGGTCTTTATGGTTGAATCTGTGTTTGAAATCCACAACTCGAACTGAGGGACCTTACAGATGAGTGTATGTGTGGGGTACAGAGATGTAGTCATAAAAGCTAATGTTAAACACAGAGTCCATGCAATTATTATGTGACTTGTTAAGCACATTTTTACTCCTGAACTTATTTAGGCTTGCCATAACAAAGAGGTTGAAGACATTTCAGAGTGTGTTTTTCTTACCAGGTAGCTGAGAGCGCTGGCCAGTTGTTTGGCCACCTGGAACTTCCATGGTGTACTGAGAGGACTGTGTTGTCTCCGCATGAACATATCCAACGGACCTAACTGGACAAACTCCTCCACCATGATATCTGGGAGAGAGGGAGAGAGACGTGGACAGGGTTGCAAAGGGTCAAAAAACCTTCTGGTAAATTTCCATGGGAATTCAAACCCAGGAATTTGGGGAATTTAGCATAAATTCATCAAAAAAGTTAGCTAATAACCGTGAACCTTTTTGTGGGATACTCATAAGGCAATTCTAGGTCTTGTAGCATATTTTGGTTAAACTATCCCCAATTCAATGGAACTGCAACCCTCTGCATGCGCTGTGCATTCTTGCAGTGCACTCTTCCATCACATGTACAGCTGATTCTCAAGATCTTGCACACTAATGAGATGCTATTGAGCCCACACTACTACACTGTCTGAGCTTTCTGGTAAGTTTTGATTATAATACTGGGTGGGGTGAATATATTTTATATGACATACATTATTTTGTGTTAACTAGTAAATAGAGCCTACAGCAAAGTGTGTTTAAATCATTTATAACTTGTTAACAATTTCTGCTAGTTAGTTTTTGCTACAATGTGGGTTTTAGCTTGCTTGAGACTGTTAATTCACCTGTTTCCATACATGTTTCATTTAAAAAAATGTATCTTACAAATGAGTTGTTAAATCGAACTGCTTAACTATTTATCTGTACATGGAATTGTATATGGGGTTTTTTAAAACTTTTTTTCTGATATTTACAGGAAAATTCCACGGGCATTATCTGATGTGTGGAGACATTTCACTGCAGCTAATGTAGAAGGACAATCTGTGTACATTTGCAAATACTGTGCCAAATCATATGTGAAGAATGCAACAAAGATGCAGAATCATCTGGCCAAGTACATAAAGTTCCCTCAGCGCTCACAACAAGCAACCTCTGACAAAAGTCCCTCTACTTCTATTCGAGGTGAAAATGATGAATCAGACACCTTATCGATAACAACAGCTCATGGTCCTCCTGGAATCAGACACCGTATCGATAACAGCAGCTCATTGTCCTCCTGGAATCAGACGTTTTTTTGACTCAATGGAGGAACGTAGTCAGAGAAATGCTGATGAATGTCTTGCTCGAGCTGTGTATGCAACTGGTTCACCTCTGATGCTCACAGGCAATGTGTATTGGAAGAGATTTCTGAATGTTCTTCACCCAGCATACACTCCTCCGACCAGACATGCTTTATCTACTCATTTGCTGGATGCAGAGTTCAACAGAGTTCAAGTGAAGGTCAAGCAAATCATAGAGAAAGCAGACTGTATTGCAATCATTTCTGATGGGTGGTCGAATGTTCATGGGCAAGGAATAATTAACTACATCATCTCCACCCTTCAACCAGTATTCACGAGTAGAAATGTACTTAACAATACACAGACACAAGGGACAACAGACACACCGGTCTCTACATTGCAGATGAGCTGAAGGCAGTCATCAATGAACTTGGACCACAGAAGGTATTTGCACTGGTGACAGACAATGCTGCGAACATGAAGGCTGCTTGGCCTAAAGTGGAGGAGTCTTACCCTCACATCACACCCATTGAATCTGCTTCTCTAGGACATTATGGCACTGAAAACAATGGATACACTCTACAAGAGAGCAAAGGAAATGGTTAGGTATGTGAAGGGTCCTCAACTTATAGCATCAATCTACCTCACCAAGCAAAGTGAGAAGAATAAAAGCACCACATTTAAGCTGCCCAGCAACACCTGTTGGGGTGGTGTTGTCATCATGTTTGACAGTCTCCTGGAGGGGAAGGAGTCTCTCCAAGAAATGGCCATATCACAATCTGCCAATATGGACAGCCCCATCAAGAGGATCCTCCTGGATGATGTATTTTAGGAGAGAGTGGTAAGCAGCCTGAAACCTATAGTAATAGCCATTGCACGGATTGAGGAAGACAATGCCATCCTGTCTGATGTTCAGACTCTGCTTGCAGATGTAAGAGAAGAAATCCGTACTGCCCTGCCCACTTCACTGTTGCTCCACGCAGAGGAAACTGCAGTTCTGAAATACATCAACAAGCATGAAGACTTCTGCCTGAAGCCCATACACACCGCAGCTTACATGTTGGACCCCAAGTATGCTGGCAAGAGCATCCTGTCTGGTGCAGAGATCAACAAGGCCTTTGGTGTCATCACTACCGTGTCTCGCCATCTTGGCCTGGATGAGGGCAAGGTTCTTGGCAGTCTGGCGAAGTACACTTCCAAGCAAGGGCTTTTGGATGGAGATGCAATATGGCAGCCATGCCAATATATCTCATCAGCCACCTGGTGGAAGGGACTTTGTGGATCTGAGGCTCTTTCCCCTGTTGCCTCCATCATCCTCCAAATCCCACCAACATCAGCCGCCTCAGAACGCAACTGATCCTTGTTTGAGAACACACACAACAAAGCACGCAACAGGCTGACCAATACAAAGGTTGAAAAATTGGTGGCCATCCGGGCAAATTTGAGGCTTTTTGAGCCTGACAACGAGCCATCCTCAACAAGGTTGGAAAGTGACAGTGAAAATGAGGCCTTAGAGTCTGATGTTCAAGAGGTGGACATTGAGGAGGTCCAGGAGAAGACATGGACGCCGGAGAGGAAGACCACCAAAGCTTTAGTTTCTAGACTATCATTTTACAGATGTACGTTTTTGGGAGATGTGATGGATCATTCAATATTCCCTTTCCTTTGTTGTTCAGTGAAATCATCCCATGTGAAGAGTCAACTCATTTAATTAAAGTTCACTAAATTGTTTATTTCTATTAGAAGGATTTAATCATGTCTACTTATGATGAGGTAAAAGGTTTATGTAACTGTCTCCATATGATATGGTAAATATATCCAAGGCAAAAAACATCTACATTTAAATGGTATTAATATTAATTTGCATATATTTCCGTTAATTCCCATGGAAAGTTTCCACCTCTGAAATGTGCAGCCCTAGACATGGACAGCAGTGGAAACTGCTGAGGGAAGGATGGCTCATAACAATGGCTGGAATCCAGCGAATGATACCATTCCACCTATTCCGCTCACGCCATTACCATGAGCCTGTCCTCCCCAATTATCTTCTTTGGGACAGGGGGCAGTATTTTCACGTCCGGATGAAAAGCGTGTCCAAAGTAAACAGCCTGCTACTCAGACCCAGAAGCTAAGATATGCATATTATTAGTCGGTGTGGATAGAAAACACTCTGAAGTTTCTAAAACTGTTTGAATCATGTCTGTGAGTATAACAGAACTTATTTGGCAGACGAAACCCAGAGGACAAAACCATTTTTTTTTGTTTTGAGGTCCCTCTCTATTCAATGGGTTTTCATTGGGAATCCAGATTTCTAATCAACTTTCCTGCAGTTCCTATCGCTTCCACTGGATGTCAACAGTCTTTAGAAATTGGTTTTTCCAATTTGGTTTTTAACAAACCTGGTTTTTCCTTTGAGAAATGAAGAAGTAATGAGGCTCGAGGGAAGTGTACTCTTTGTTAGAGGCGTGTGACCTGAAAGCACGCTCCACTTTGTTTTCCTCCGATATTGAACACATATCATCCCGTCTTAAATTATATTGATTATTTACGTTAAAAAATACCTAAAGTTGTATTACAAAAGTTGTTTGAAATGTTTGGACAATGCTTTGTCTTCGCAGATACAGAATTAGTTAGGTAACATTGATAAATAAGATGTTTTATTTACTTTCATAATATGCTTATGTGAGATACTTGTCATTAGAATGTATTTTTTTGGACTATACTGTCGGGAGTTGAATTTTCCTTTCTTCTCTAGGGAAAAGTCACTTGGGGCCCAGAGAGGGGAGAGGTCAGGCTTGTCTTTTTTACATCTGGTAATATGCAGAATATCAGAAAGGGAGAAGTCAGTGTGATCTTGCTCTCCATACCCGATGTGAGTAAGACCTTTAAACATTCTCAAGGTCGCAGGGCCAGACAGAAAACCAGGATGCAAATTGTGGAAAAAGTGAAGGGGTCTGAATACTTTCCAAATGCACTCTACCTACAGTATGTAAAAATGCTGTTCATTGACTACATCTCAGCATTCAACACCATAGTGCTCTCAGGACCCTGGGACTGAACACCTCCCTCTGCAACTGGATCCTGGACTTCCTGATGGGCCTCCCCCAGGCAGTGAGGGTAGGAAACAACACATCCGCCACGTTGACCATCAACAAAGGTGCCCCTCAGGGGTGTGTGCTTATTCCCTTCCCGTACTCCCTGTTCACGCACGACTTCAAGGCCGCGCATGCCTCCAACACCTTTATGAAGTTTGCTGATGACCCAGCTATGGTAGGACTGATCACCGACAAGGATGAGGCAGCCTTAAGGTCTTCATTTTTATTTTACCCCTCTTTATCCCCAATTTCGTGGTTTCCAATTGGTAGTTACAGTCTTGTCTCATCGCTGCAACTCCTGTACAGACTCGGGAGAAGCGAAGGTCGAGAGCCGTGCGTTCCCCTGAAACACAACTCAACCAAGCCGCACTGCTTTTTCACACAATGCCCACTTAACCTGGAAGTCAGCCGCAATGTGTCGGAGGAAACACCGTACACCTGGCGACCGTGTCAGCGTGTACTGCGCCCGGCCCGCCACAGGAGTCGCTAGTGCACGATGGGACAAGAAAATCCCTGCCGGCCAAACCCTCCCCTAACCCGGACGAAGCTGGGCCAATTGTGCGCCGCCCCATGGGTCTCCCATTCGCGGCCGGCTGCGATAGAGCCTGGACTCGAACCCAGAATCTTTAGTGGCACAGCCTTAGACCACTGCGCCACTCGGGAGGCCAGCCTAAAGTTCTACCACTGCACCATCGAGAGCATCTTGACTGCTTGCATCACCGCTTGGTATGGCAACGGCAAGGCACCCGAACGCAAGGTTCTACCAAGGTGGTGATTACAGCTAAGTACATCACTGGGGCCAAGCTCCCTGCCATCAAGGACCTCAATACCAGTCGGTGTCAGAGGAAGGCCCAAGAAATGGTCCGACTCAAGCCATACTGTTCTCTGCTACCGCATGGCAAGCGGTACTCATGCACCAGTCTGGAACCAACAAGACCCTAAACAGCTTCTATCACCAAGCCATAAGACTACTAAACAAGACTGCTAAATAGCTTATCAAATGGACTACCTGCATTGACCCCCATTTTTGCACTCTCTCTCCTGCCCTGACTCTATGTACACACACACTGGACTCTACCCACACACCGACACCCACGCACACATGCCTACTGACACCACACACTTTCACACCCATCACATAAGTTGCTACTACTGTCTATATTCTAACCTGTCGCCAAGTCACTTTACCCCTACCTATATTACTCGTTATTTTACCGTGTATTTATTTTTTATCTTTAACTCTGCATTGTTGGAAAGGGCCCATAAGTAAGTATTTCACTGTTGATCTACACCGGTTGTTTATGAAGCATAACATTTGATTTGGACACACACACACACATGAAGGGGTAGATGAAGTCAGCCTGTACATTCCTAGGTTACTGCCTTTCTAGGGAGATTTTCCCAGCCACCGTGCTTCTACATCTGCTTGCTGTTTCGGATTTTAGGCTGGGATTCTGTACAGCACTTTCTGACATCTGCTGATGTAAAAAGGGCTTTAGAAATACATTTGATTGATTGATACATTAAGTCACATGCTATTGACTGGAACTGAATTCATTTCACTGAGAATAGATGCCTCACACACACACACACACACACACACACACACACACACACACACACACACACACACACACACACACACACACACACACACACACACACACACACACACACACACACACACACACACACACACACACACACACACACACACACACACACACACACACACACCATATTCTGCCTGGCTACCACAACAGTAAGACTGGTTTGTCTTTTGTTGGGGAAAACAGTATAGCTACATTACTGTACTCATACAAAACATCTCCCACTAACTGGTTTAGACAGGTAAATCGTGTTCAGAGGGTACAGCACAGTATAGATGAATCTCAAACTGAACACTAAGTCCTTTATCAAGTGATCGACTGCTCAAAGTGATCGGTTTGAGATTCAACCTATGTCAACGTACTATTCAGTACTGAGTCAACAGCTCATGGGGAATTCATTAATTATAAATAATGACAAGTCCCATCATATCTGCTGATCTACTATTGCAATACTGTAGTATAGGTTCTGTATGAACACTGCACAGGAAGAGAGGTTTATAGGGTCATGTAGGTTACTGTGTGTGTGTGTGTGTGTGTGTGCGTGTGTGTGTGTGTGTGCACACTCACTCTCAAGGTGGCGTACACAGACTCCATAGAGCAGGGCGATGTGCTTATGGGAGACCTGCCGCATCATACTAGCTGTCTCAAAAAAGGCCTGGGGAGAGAGAGGGATAACAGGAGAGAGAGGGATAGGAAGAGACAGGAGAGAGAGTGAGAGAGGGGGAGAACAGGAGAGAGAGAGAGAGAGGGGGAGAACAGGAGAGAGAGAGAGAGAGAGAGAGTGATAGGCAGAGGGAGTGAGAGGGACAGATAGAGGACAGGAGAGAGACCGAGATGGAGGACAGGAGAGAGGGAGAGACGGAGAGGGAGAGGCAGGGGTGGGGGGGCAAGGGAGAGGGAGATAGATGGGGGACAGGAGGGAGAGACAGCGGGAGAGACAGATACAGATGGAGGACAGGGGAGACGGAGGGAGAGACAGCGGGGGAGACAAATGGAGGACAGGAGAGAGAGAGTGAGAGGGAGAGACAGATACAGATGGAGGACAGGGGAGAAGGAGGGAGAGACAGCGGGGGAGACAGATGGAGGACAGGAGAGAGAGAGTGAGAGGGAGAGACAGAGGGAGAGAGAGGGAGAGATAGGGGGGAAGGACAGATAGTGGGTGTCAGAGGGAGAGACAGAGATGGGGGACAGGAGAAGGAACGACAGAGTTAGCTAATATGGAACGTGGCAAACGTGGCAAAATACTGACACAGTCTAATAAAAAGCATGAGCTGGTGCACCCCCAGAGAACATTATGTAGTGCTGAGGTGCTGACTAACAGAGAATACACTGGAAGCTATTTAAATAAAGAGAGCCGCACACACATACACAATTGAGTCGGGAGTTTACATACACTTAGGTTGGAGTCATTGAAACTTGTTTTTCAACCACTCCACACATTTCTTGTTAACCTCTTTGGGCTAGGGGGCAGTATTTTCACGTCCGGATGAAAAACGTGCCCAGAGTAAACTGCTTGCAACTCAGGCCCAGAAGCTAGGATATGCATATTATTAGTAGATTTGGATAGAAAACACGCGGAAGTTTCTAAAACTGTTTGAATGATGTCTGTGAGTATAACAGAACTCATATGGCAGGCGAAAACCTGATAAAAATCCAACCAGGAAGTGGGAAATCTGAGGTTTGTAGTTTTTCAAGTGATTGCCTATCCAATATCCAGTGTAAATTGGGTCAGATGGCACATAAAGTTGTTTCAGTCTTCTATTGTGAAAGGGGAGAGAATAAGACCACTCACGGTAAGTGGCTCAGCTGAAAGCCTAAGTTGTTTATCACGCGCGGCTGTGAGCGTGAGCTCCGTTCCCTTTCCTTTCTAATGACAACGGAATTGTCCGGTTGGAATATTATTGAAGATTTATGATAAAAACATCCTAAAAATGGCTTAAGGACAACAAAGGCAAGGTATTAAGGTGGCCATTACAAAGCCATGACCTCAATCCTATAGAAAATTGGTGGTCAGAGCTGAAAAAGTGTGTGTGAGCAAGGAGACCTACAAACTTGACTCAGTTACACCAGCTCTGTCAGGAGGAATGGGACAAAATTCACCTAACTTATTGTGGGAAGTTTGTGGAAGGCTTCCCAAAACATTTGACCCAAGTTAAACAATTTAAAGGCAATTCTACCAAATACTAATTGAGCATATGTAAACTTCTGACCCACTGGGATTGTGATGAAAGAAATAAAAGCTGAATTAAATCATTCTCTCTGCTATTATTCTGACATAAAGTGGTGATCCTAACTGACCTAAAACAGGGAATGTTTACTAGGATTAAATGTCAGGAATTGTGAAAAACTGAGTTTAAATGTTTTTTGGCTAAGGTGTATGTAAACGCACGACTTTAACTGTATACATACATACATTACATTACATACACACATACGGATGAACTTTGATCATTGAGATAGTAAATGAATAATAGGAAATGAAAGATAATTAGTTTTATGTCTCTGAAGAAAGACAGATGGCTTCGGAATGTGTTGGGGGGATGAGAGGAGAGCAACGTGTGAAACAGGGGAGACAGATGAACATCTGTAGATTAGATGAAGGAGGGATTGAGGTCAGGAGGTGAGGACAGATTCTCTTAAGGGAGTAATACAGGTTTGTTATCCTGTTACCCTCTTTATTAGCTTCCTGTGGAGCCATAAAACATAAGAATTGGAGAGAAGGAGGAGTGTTTTAAGTAGGATGTATATAACTGTGATGTGAGAAATGTTTTGCTGTCTGATTACAGCTGTAAAGAACCTTTGGGAAGAATTAAACACACACGCGTGCACAGGCACGCACGCACACGCACGCACGCACGCACGCACACGCACGCACGCACGCACACGCAGTGATGTATTGGGTAAAAAACACCAACTTTTCGGCATCACTGTGCCTTCTTCACTCTTCTTGAGGGAGTCCCTAAAGTAATCCCATGATGTAGATGGTGTATGTGTGTCTTACCAGGGAGATGTCTCTGTGTCCAGACCCCAACACCTTCAGCACTACTTTGAGCTCCTGAGAGGGATAGTATCCTGCATCCTCCTCACTCTTCACCTTCAGTACTCCAGCATAGATGTTGGTCCGGGTACCCAGCCCCAGGTGCTCTCCCTGATAGATACAGGAGGAAGAGGACAGAGAGTTAGTCAATACACACTCATAACATACACACATCGTAAATGCACACTGGTGACAAACACCAGTAAGAAAACACTGAAGTGCCTAGAAGAGTAAAGATTGCCAAAGTCTCTTTCAGCCGATGGATGGATGGATGTGACTGAGGTACGGTTTGTGTGTGTAGCAGAGTGTGTAGTGTGTGTCTAGCAGTGTGTCTAGCAGTGTGTGTAGAGTGCATGTGTTTTATTATTTTTATTTCACCTTTATTTAACCAGGTAAGCTAGTTGAGAACAAGTTCTCATTTACAACTGCGACCTGGCCAAGATAAAGCAAAGCAGTGTGACACAAACAACAACACAGAGTTACACATGGAGTAAACAAGCGTGCAGTCACAATAGGGAAAAAAAGAAAGTCTATATACAGTGTGTGCAGTTGGCATGAGGTGGAAAGGCAATAAATAGGCCATAGTAGAAAAGCAATTACAATTTAGCAGATTAACACTGGAGTGATAGATGAGCAGATGATGATGTATAAGTAGTGATACTGGTGTGCAGAGGAGCAGCAAAGTAAATAGAAACAATATGGGGATGAGGTAGGTAGATTGGATGGGCTTTTACAGATGGACTATGTACAGCTGCAGCGATCGGTTACCTGCTCAGATAACTGATGTTTAAAGTTAGTGAGGGAAATATGTTTCCATCTTCAGCGATTTTTGTAATTCGTTCCAGTCACTGGCAGCAGAGAACTGGAAGGAAAGGCTGCCAAAGAGGTGTTGGATTTGGGGATGACCTGTGAGATATACCTGCTGGAGTGCGTGCTACGGGTGGGTGCTGCTATGGTGACCAGTGAGCTGAGATAAGGCGGCGCTTTACCTAGCATAGACTTATAGATGACCTGGAGCCAGTGGGTCTGGCGATGAATATGTAGCGAGGGCCAGCCGACTAGAGCATACAGGTCGCAGTGGTGGGTGGTATAAGGCGCTTGGTAACACAACGAATGGCACTGTAATAAACTACATCCAATTTGCTGAGTAGAGTATTGGAGGCTATTTTGTAGATGACATCGCCGAAGTCGAGGATCGGTAGGATAGTCAGTTTTACTAGGGTAAGTTTGGCGGCGTGAGTGAAGGAGGCTTTTTTTGCAAAATAGAAAGACGATTCTAGATTTAATTTTGGATTGGAGATGTTTAATATGAGTCTGGAAGGAGAGTTTACAGTCTAGCCAGACACCTAGGTATTTGTAGTTGTCCACGTATTCAAGGTCAGAACCGTCCAGAGTAGTGATGCTAGTCGGGCGGGCAGGTGCGGGCAGCGAACGGTTGAAAAGCATGCATTTAGCTTTGCTAACGTTTAAGAGCAGTTGGAGGCCACGGAAGGAGTGTTGTGTGGCATTGAAGCTTGTTTGGAAGTTTGTTAACACAGTGTCCAAAGAAGGGCCAGATGTATACAGAATGGTGTCGTCTGCGTAGAGGTGGATCAGAGAATCACCAGCAGCAAGAGCAACATCATTGATGTATACAGAGAAAAGAGTCAGCCCGAGAATTGTACCCTGTGGAATCCCCATAGAGACTGCCATAGGTCCGGACAATAGGCCCTCCGATTTGACACAATGAACTTTGTCTGCGAAGTAGTTGGTGAACTAGGCGAGGCAGTCATTTGAGAAACCAAGGCTATTGAGTCTGCCGATAAGAACATGGTGAGTGACAGAGTCGAAAGCCTTGGCCAGGTCGATGAAGCGGCTGCACAGTACTGTCTTTTATCAATGGCGGTTATGATATCGTTTAGTACCTTGAGTGTGTCTGCACCCAGGACCAGCTCGGAAATCGGATTGCACAGCGGAGAAGGTATGGTGAGATTCGAAATGGTCAGGGATCTGTTTATTTACTTGGCTTTCAAAGACTTTAGAAAGCCAGGGCAGGGCCAAACTGTCTAACAGTTTGGGTCTAGAGTGTCACTCCCTTTGAAGAGGGGGATGACCGCGGCAGCTTTCCAATCTTTAGGGATCTCGGAGGATACGAAAGAGGTTGAACAGACAGGTAATAGGGGTTGCAACAATGACGGCGGATAAATTTAGAAAGAGAGGGTCCAGATAGTCTAGCCCAGCTGATTTGTACGGGTCCAGGTTTTGCAGCTCTTTCAGAACATCTGCGATCTGTATTTGGGTGAAGGAGAAGCTCGAGCAAGTAGCTGCGGGGGTTGCGGAGCTGTTGGCCGGGGTTGAAGTAGCCAGGAGGAAAGCATGGCCAGCCGTAGAGAAATGCTTATTGAAATGTTCAATTATCATGGTTTTAACGCTGGTGACCGTGTTGCCTACCCTCAGTACAGTGGGCAGCTGGGAGGAGGTGCTCTTGTTCTCCACGGACTTTACAGTGTCCCAAAACTTTTGGGAGTTAGAGCTACAGGATGCAAGTTTTTGTTTGAAAAAGCTAGCCTTTGCTTTCCTGACTGTGTGTATTGGTTCCTGACTTCCCTGAACAGTTGCATATAGCGGGGACTATTCGATGCTATTGCAGTCCGCCACAGGATGTTTTTGTGCGCGTCAAGGGCAGTCAGGTTTGGAGTGAACCAAGGGCTATATCTGTTCTTAGTTCTACATTTTTTGAAAGGGGCATGCTTATTTAAGATGGTGAGAAAATGACTTTTAAAGAACGACCAGGCATCCTCCACTGACGGGATGAGGTCAATATCCTTCCAGGATACCCGGGCCAGGTCAATTAGAAAGGCCTGCTCGCAGAAGTGTTTTAGGGAGCGTTTGACAGTGATGAAGGGTGGTCGTTTGACCGTGGACCCATAGTGGATGCAGGCAATGAGGCAGTGATCGCTGAGATCCTGATTGAAAACAGCAGAGGTGTATTTGGAGGCAAGTTGGTCAGGATAATATCTATGAGAGTGCCCATGTTTATGGATTTAGGGTTGTACCTCCTGGGTTCCTTGATGATTTGTGTGAGATTTAGGGCATCTAGCTTAGCTTGTAGGACTGCCGGGGTGTTAAGCATATCCCAGTTTATGTCACCTAACAGAACGAACTCTGAAGATAGATTAGGGGCAATCAATTCACATATGGTGTCCATGGCACAGCTGGGAGCTGAGGGGGGTCTATAACAGACGGCAACGGTGAGAGACTTATTTCTGGAGAGATTAATTTTTTGAATTAGAAGCTGGAACTGTTTGGGCATAGACCTGGAAAGTATGACAGAACATGTTGTAGTTAGGTATGGAAATCTAAGAATTATTGGTGGCCTTCTAAGCCAGGATTCAGACATGGCAAGGACATCAGGGTTGGCGGAGTGTGCTAAAGCAGTGAGTAAAACAAACTTAGGGAGGAGGCTTCTGATGTTAACATGCATGAAACCAAGGCTTTTTCGATTACAGAAGTCAGCAAATGAGAGTGCCTGGGGACACGCAGGGCCTGGGTTAGCCTCCACATCACCCGAGGAACAGAGGAGGAGTAGGATGAGGGTACGGCTAAAGGCTAGCAAAACTGGTTGTCTAGTGCGTTGGGGACAGAGAATAAAAGGAGCACATTTCTGGGCGTGGTGAATAGATTCAGGGCATAATGTGCAGACAGGGGTATGGTGGGGTGCGGGTACAGTGGAGGTAAGCCCAGGCACTGAGTGATGATAAGCGAGGTTGCATCTCTGGACACGCTGGTTATACTGGGTGAGGTCACCGCATGTGTGGGAGGTGGGACATGTTGAGTGGGTCTAGGGGCTCCGCAGTAAACTAAAACAATGATAATTATCCTAAACAACAGTATACAAAGGCATATTGACATTTGAGAGAGACATAAAGCGAGGCATAAAGCAATCACAGGTGTTGATTGGGAGAGTTAGCTAAGACAACAACAGGTAAGACAACAGCAGCTAATCAGCTAAGACAACAACAACAACAGGTAAAATGGCGATGAATGGGCAGAGAGGGTCGGTTAGCTACACACAGGGCCTGAGTTCGGGGCTAGGGCCGACAGATAAATAAAGGTAAACAAAGTGGAGTACCGTGATAAATGAACAGTCCAGCAGGCATCAGCTATGTACTCAAGTGATCATAGGGTCCAGTGTACAGCAATAGTTGGAACAGGGAAGCCGCGGGGTAGTCATTGCTACGCTAGCACGCGGGAGACACAGCGTCTGCTCCAACGTCCGGCAAAGGCCGGTTGAAGGCACAGCTGATGGAATTACGTCTGCGGACCAATTGTGGTGGTACGGCGGGGTGCCGTGTCGGCGACGGGACCGGGCCAGATGGCGAAAGAGGTATTGTAGTTGTGGTCATTTCATTTGCTAGCCGGGAGATGCGCCTGGCTCAGGGCTAGCTTCGGGGCTGGGTCACTTAGTGGCAGCTAGCTAGCTGTGATGATCAATGGTCCAGGGTTTACGGCAGGAATCCGGCGTTGTAGTGGAGAAAAACAATCCGAGGCTGGCAGGTATTATCCAGGCTAAAAAACGGCTGGTGCATGAGCAGAGGGTAAAGGCCACTAGCAGTGGCTAACAATGACTAAATAGCTAGTAGCTAATTAGCTGGCTAGCTGTTGAAGAAAGTTTTGGCTATAAGGTCTAAAAAATAGCGGATCCGTGTCACATTGAGTGAGGCGGGTTACTGGAAGGTATATTTAATTTAAAAAGGGAAAAAGAGATTGAAAAATAAATTGGAATATATACAAAAAATACAAAAAGTAAACGAGATGACGACAAACCACGTCTGCACTGCTACGCATTCTTGAGAAAAAAACGAGAAAAAAAACGTATGTGGTTCTAGCAGTGTGTGTGTGTAGCAGTGTGTCGCAGTGTATGTAGAGGTGTATGCGTAGCAGTGTGTGTGCGTAACAGTGTGCGAAGAGTGTGTGTGTGTCGCAGTGTGTGTAGAGGTGTGTGTGTCGCAGTGTGTGTGTTTGTGATACAGCACCTGCATGATCTCCTCCTTGAGAATTCTGTGGAAGCTGAGTTGACTCTCCTGCAGGGTTGTTTGGGGAACCAGCACTCTGTCCTTAGTTACCACCAGCAGGTTGGACACCTCTGAAACACACACGCACACACATTAGCCAGTGCAGCACACACCAGGGCACACAACAGGCCCAGTGCAGCACACACCAGGGCACACAACAGGCCCAGTGCAGCACACACAACAGGCCCAGTGCAGCACACAACAGGCCCAGTGCAGCACACACCAGGCCCAGTGCAGCACACACCAGGCCCAGTGCAGCACACACCAGGGCACACAACAGGCCCAGTGCAGCACACAACAGGCCCAGTGCAGCACACACCAGGGCACACAACAGGCCCAGTGCAGCACACACCAGGGCACACAACAGGCCCAGTGCAGCACACACCAGGGCACACAACAGGCCCAGTGTAGCACACAACAGGCCCAGTGCAGCACACAACAGGCCCAGTGCAGCACACACCAGGGCACACAACAGGTATACACCCGTTGCTGACAGGTATATAAAATTGAGCGCACAGCCATGCGATCTCCAGACAAACATTGGTAGTAGAATGGCCTTACTGAAGTGCTCAGTGACTTTCAACATGACACAGTCATAGGATGCCACCTTTCCAACAAGTCAGTTCGTCAAATTTTTGCCCTGCTAGAGCTGCCCTGATCAAGTGTTGTTATTGTGAAGTGGAAACGTCTCGTAGCAACAACAGTAGAGCCCGCAAAGTGGCTTTTAACAAATGATGAGGCATTGCCTACTAATTGGTTAATGATGTCCTAATTGGTTAATGATGTCATTGGAAACACTTAACTTCCTCTCTTTTTTTTTTTTTATACAAAACATAGAACAGCTCCATGACACATACAGAACCAGTCAAATGTTTGGACACACCTATTCATTCAAGGGTTTTTCTTTATTTTACTATTCTCTACATTGTAGAATAATAGTGAAGACATCAAATCTATGAAATAACACATGGAATCATGTAGGAACCAAAAAATGTGTTAAAGCAAAGCTAAATATATATGAGATTCTTCAAAGTAGCCACCCTTTGCCTTGATGACAGCTTGGCATTCTAGCAATCAGCTTCACCTGGAATGGTTTGTTGGCTTCATTTCCTTCACTCTGCGGTCCAACTCATCCCAAACCATCTCAATTGGGTTGAGGTTGGGTGATTGTGGAGGCCAGGTCATCTGATGCAGCACTCCATCACTCTCCTTGGTCAAATTGCTCTTACTCAGCCTGGAGGTGTGTTGGGTCATTGTCCTGTTGAAAAAAAAATGATTGTCTCACTAAGCGCAAACCAGATGGGATGGCTTATCGCTGCAGAATGCTGTGGTTGCCATGCTGGTTAAGTGTGCCTTGAATTTTAAATAAATCACAGACAGTGTCACCAGAAAAGCACCCCTCACCACCTCCTCCATGCTTCACAGTGGGAACCACACATGCAGAGATAATCCGTTCACCTACTCTGCGGTTCACAAAGAGAAGGAGGTTGGAACCAAAAATCTCAAATTTGGACTAATCAGACCAAAGACAGATTTCCACCGGTCTAACGTCTATTGCTGGTGTTTCTTGGCCCAAGCAAGTCTCTTCTTATTATTGGTGTCCTTTAGTAATGGTTTCTTTGCAGCAATTCGACCATGAAGGCCATATTCACGCAGTCTCCTCTGAACAGTTGATGTTGAGATGTGTCTGTTACTTGAATTCTGTGAAGCATTTATTTGGGCTGCAATTTCTGAGGCTGGTAACTCTAATGAACTTATCCTCTGCAGCAGAGTTAACTCTGGGTCTTCCTTTCCTGTGGCAGTCTTCATGAGAGCCAGTTTCATCATAGCTCTTGATGGTTTTCGCCACTGCACTTCAAGATACTTACAAAGTTCTTGACATTTTCTGGATTGACTGACCTTCATGTCTTCATGTCGTTTCTCTTTGCTTATTTGAGCTGTTCTTGCCATAATATGGACTTGGTCTTTTACCAAATAGGGCTAGGGCTACCTTCTGTTAACCACCCCCACCTTGTCACAACACAACTGATTGGCTCAAACACATTAAGAAGGAAAGAAATTCCTCAAATGAACTTTTAACAAGGCACACCTGTTAATTGAAATGCCAAGAGTGTACAAAGCTGTCATCAAGGCAAAGAGTGGCTACTTTGAAGAATCTAAAATCTAAAATATATTTTAATTTCTTTAACACTTTTTTGGTTACTACATGATTCCATGTGTGTTATTCCATAGTTGTCATGTCTTCACTATTATTCTACAATGTAGAAAACAGTACAAATAAAGAAAAACTCTTGAATGAGTAGGTGTGTCCAAACTTTTGAATGCTACTGTATGTTGATGTCAGGGTGATGCTAGAGGTGATGAATATGTAGTTGAAAAAAATAGAAATGTCCCTTTAGTTAATAACAAAGAGAGTTCTAAACCTCAGAAAATTGTCCATTGTCCCCTCCCCATTCAGATCACTCCAAGACAGTCCTAGCTAAATTATTGCCTGAGAAATTGCTATTTGCAAAGAAGCTATTTTTTGTTTCTTTTTTACCATTTTAATTGAAAACAATCATAATATGGTACTTAATTGTTGGAGATAAAAACAGCTGCATGGGACCTTTAAACTTTTCAGTTCTGGTACCTAATGAACACCACCCACGCTTCTGCAACAAAACACCAGTCTCCCTATCAGCTGGTAAAGAATGAACAAAGACTATGAATGGCTTATACCATGTGGAGATGAAGCAACATTGTTTACATATCAACCCAAGAGACAATGTAGCCTATGTTAACAAACAAAATGTAGGTCATGGTACGCAATTTGTTGACTGTGACACGTGCTGTTGAGTTTGGTCTGACGTCTTTATTATTTGGTGGGGATGGGGCAAGGGGGGGGGGTTTCGGCTTGAAAACAACAAGTATGTCTGCTTGCATAAGCAAAATGGGTGTGTATATGCGAGTAGTACACATGAGTATATGCACGTTGGTGTGTGTGTGGAGTTTGAACGCCCCCGCAGTATGTGGCTGGGTGAAGAGGAGGAAGTGATGTTCTGACAATGCGAACTCTCTGTGGTTGACAACACACAAACACACACACACATTTGTTTTACTATCCTTGTGGGGACCAAACAATTGATTCCCATTCAAAATCCTAACCTGAATTCTAACCCTTAAAATATACTTTTTCCTTATGGGGACTGGAAAAATGTCCACATTTGTGTGATTATTCCTTGTTTTACCATTTTATTGTTTTATTTCACCTTCATTTAACCAGGTAGGCTAGTTGAGAACAAGTTCTCATTTGCAACTGCGACCTGGCCAAGATAAAGCATAGCAATTCGACACATACAACAACACAGTTACACATGGAATAAACAAAACATACAGTCAATAATACAGTAGAACAAAATAAAACAAAAAGTCTATATACAGTGAGTGTAAATGAGGTAAGATAAGGGAGTTAAGGCAATAAATAGGCCATGGTGGCGAAGTAATTACAATATAGCAACTAAACACTGGAATGGTAGATGTGCAGTAGGTGAATGTGCAAGTTGAGAAACTGGGGAGCAAAGGAGCAAGTTAAATAAATAAATACAGTATGGGGATGAGGTAGGTAGATAGATGGGCTATGTACAGGTGCAGTGATCTGTGAGCTGCTCTGACAGCTGGTGCTTAAAGCTAGTGAGGGAGATATGAGTCTCCAGCTTCAGAGATTTTTGCAGTTCGTTCCACTCATTGGCAGCAGAGAATTGGAAGGAAAGATGACCAAAGGAGGAATTGGCTTTGGGGGTGACCAGTGAGAAATACCTGCTGGAGCTTGTGCAACGGGTGGGTGCTGCTATGGTGACCAGTGAGCTGAGATAAGGCGGGGCTTTACCTAGCAGAGACTTGTAGATGACCTGGAGCCAGTGGGTTTGGCGACGAGTATGAAGCAAGGACCAGGCAACGAGAGCATACAGGTCGCAATGGTGGGTAGTGTATGGGGCTTTGGTGACAAAACGGATGGCACTGTGATAGACTGCATCCAGTTTGTTGAGTAGAGTGTAGGAGGCTATTCAATAGATGACATCACCGAAGTCGAGGATCGGTAGGATGGTCAGTTTTATGAGGGTATGTTTGTCAGCATGAGTGAAGGATGCTTTGTTGCGATATAGGAAGCCGATTCTAGATTTAATTTTGGATTGGAAGTCTGGATTGGTGAGTCTGGAAGAAGAGTTTACAGTCTAACCAGACACCTAGGTATTTGTAGTTGTCCACATATTCCAAGTCAGAGCAGTCCAGAGTAGTGATGCTGAACAGGCGAGCAGGTGCGGGCAGTGATCGGTTGAATAGCATGTATTTAGTTTTACTTGCGTTTAAGAGCAGTTGGAGGCCACGGAAGGAAAGTTGTATGGCATTGAAGCTCGTCTGGAGGTTAGTTAACACAGTGTCCAAAGAGGGGCCAGAAGTATACAGAATGGTGTCGTCTGCGTAGAGGTGTATCAGAGAATCACTAGCAGCAAGAGCAACATCATTGATGTATACAGAGAAAAGAGTTGGCCCGAGAATTGAACCCTGTGGCACCCCATAGAGACTGCCAGAGGTCCGGACAACAGGCCCTCCAATTTGACACACTGAACTCTATCAGAGAAGTAGTTGGTAAACCAGGCGAGGCAATCATTTGAGAGACCAAGGCTATCGAGCCTTGGCCAGGTCGATGAATACGGCTGCAGAGTAATGTCTGTTATTGATGGCGGTTATGATGTCGTTTAGGACCTTGAGCATGGCTATGGTGCACCCATGACCAGCTCTGAAACCAGATTGCATACTGGAGAAGGTACGGTGGGATTCGAAATGGTCGGTGATCTGTTTGTTAACTTGGCTTTTGAAGACCTTAGAAAGACAGGGTAGGATAGATATAGGTCTGTAGCAGTTTGGGTCTAGAGTGTCACCCCCTTTGAAGAGGGGGATGACCGCGGCAGCTTTCCATCTTTGGGAATCTCAGACGATACAAAAGAGAGGTTGAACAGGCTAGTAATAGGGGTTGCAACAATTTCGGCAGATAATTTTAGAAAGAGAGGGTCCAGATTGTCTAGCCCGGCTGATTTGTAGGAGTCCAGACTTTGCAGCTATTTCAGAACATCAGCTATCTGGATTTGGGTGAAGGAGAAATGGTGGGGGCTTTGGCGGGTTGCTGTGGAGGGAGCTGGGCAGTTGACCGGGGTATGGGTAGCCAGGTGGAAAGCATGGCCAGCCGTAGAGAAATGCTTATTGAAATTCTCAATTATAGTGGATTTATTGGTGGTGACAGTGTTTCCTAGCCTCAAAGCAGTGGGCAGCTGGGAGGAGGTGCTCTTATTCTCCATGGACTTTACAGGTGTCCCAGAACTTTTTTGAGTTAGTACTACAGGATGCAAATTTCTGTTTGAAAAAGCTAGCCTTAGGAAAGCAAACTGCCTGTGTATATTTGTTCCTAACTTCCCTGAAAAGTTGCATATCACGGGCGCTATTCGATGCTAATGCAGAACGCCACAGGATGTTTTTGTGCTGGTCAAGGGCAGACAGGTCTTTCAAAACATCAGCTATCTGGATTTGGGTGAAGGAGAAATGGTGGGGGCTTTGGCGGGTTGCTGTGGAGGGTGCCGGGCAGTTGACCGGGGTAGGGGCATGCTTATTTAAGATGGTGAGGAAGGCACTTTTAAAGAATAGCCAGGCATCATCTACTGACGGGATGAGGTCAATATCATTCCAGGATACCCCGGCCAGGTCGATTAGAAAGGCCTGCTCGCAGAAGTGTTTTAGGGAGCGATTGACAGTGATGAGGGGTGGTCGTTTGGTCGCAGACCCATTACGGATGCAGGCAATGAGTCAGTGATCTTGATTGAAAACAGCAGAGGTGTATTTGGAGGGCAAATTAGTTAGGATGGCATTATGAGGGTGCCCATGTTTATGGATTTAGAGTTGTACCTGGTAGGTTCATTGATAATTTGTGTGAGATTGAGGGCATCAAGCTTAGATTGTAGGATGGCCGGGGTGTTAAACATGTCCCAGTTTAGGTAACCTAGTAGAACGAGCTCAGAAGATAGATGGGGGGCAATCAATTCACATATGGTATCGAGGGGGGCAGGAGGAGGTCTATAGCAAGCGGCAACAGTGAGAGACTTGTTTCTGGAAAGGTGAATTTTTAGAAGTAGAAGCTCGAATTGTTTGGGTACAGACTTGGATAGTAATACAGAACTCTGCAGGCTATCTTTGCAGTAGATTGCAACACCGCCCCCTTTGGCAGTTGCATCTTGGCGGAAAATGTCATAGTTAGCAATGGAGATTTCAGGGTTTTTGGTGGTTTTCCTAAGCTAGGATTCAGACACGGCTAAGACATCCGGGTTGGCAGAGTGTGTGCTAAGGCAGTGAGTAAAACAAACTTGGGGAATAGGCTTCTAATGTTAACATGCATAAAAACAAGGTTTTTACGGTTACAGAAGTCAACCAATGAGAGCACCTGAGATATAGTCTCTAGAGAAGTTTAAACCAGGTGATGTCGTCGCATATGTATGAGGTGGAACAACATGGTTGGTTAAGGCATATTGAGCAGGGCTAGAGGCTCTACAGTGAAATAAGACAGTAATCACTAACCAAGACAGTAATGGACAAGGCATATTGATATTAGAGAGAGGCATGCGTAGCCAAGTGAACATATGGGTCCAGTGAGTGGTTGGGCTGACTGGGGACACGGCGATTCAGACAGTTAGCAGGCCGATGCTAACACGCTAACAGTTAGTAGGTTGGGCTAAACAAGCTAGCAGTTAGCAGACCGGGGCTGGCAAGCTAGCAGTTAGCAGACCGAGTTAGCAAGCAAGCAGTTAGCAGGGGCTAGCAGTTAGCAGACCGGGGCAGGCAACTCTCTATCCATCGCCATTGTAATCTACTGGGAAACTGGGATTCTCCATCCATCAACCTACAGGGATTCTCCATCATCAAACAATGATGGAGAATCCTCCTGGTTTATCGACCCCACCACTCGCCGTCGTACATAACTATTTCCCAGCTGCCTCTCACAAAAGAACAGCTTGAAATGCCCCAAATTAAGATTCAAATTTTGAGTGCAACATGCGCATAAGCTTGAGTTGTTTTTCAAAACAGCATGAGCTCGAGTTGTTTGAAAAAAAAGCATAAGCTCTAGTTGTTTGAAAAAAAAGCATAAGCGCTACTTGTTTTTTTTTAAAAGCATAAGCTCTACTTGTTTTTTAAAAAAAGCATAAGCTCTACTTGTTTTTTAAAAAAAGCATAAGCTCTACTTGTTTTTTTTTTTTAAAGCATAAGCTCTACTTGTTTTTTAAAAAAAAGCATAAGCTCTACTTGTTTGTTTTTTTAAAAGCATAAGCTCTACTTGTTTTTTAAAAAAAGCATAAGCTCTACTTGTTTTTAAAAAAAGCATAAGCTCTACTTGTTTTTTAAAAAAAGCATAAGCTCTACTTGTTTTTAAAAAAAGCATAAGCTCTACTTGTTTAAAAAAAAAAGCATAAGCTCTACTTGTTTAAAATAAAAAAGCATAAGCTCTACTTGTTTTTAAAAAAAAGCATAAGCTCTACTTGTTTAAAATAAAAAAGCATAAGCTCTACTTGTTTAAAATAAAAAAGCATAAGCTCTACTTGTTTTTTTTTTTAAAGCATAAGCTCTACTTGTTTTTTTTTTAAAAGCATAAGCTCTACTTGTTTTTTTTTTTTTTAAAGCATAAGCTCTACTTGTTTTAAAAAAAAAGCATAAGCTCTACTTGTTTTTAAAAAAAAGCATAAGCTCTACTTGTTTTTAAAAAAAAGCATAAGCTCTACTTTTGTTTTTTTAAAGCATAAGCTCTACTTGTTTTTAAAAAAAGCATAAGCTCTACTTTTGTTTTTTAAAGCATAAGCTCTACTTTTGTTTTTTTAAAGCATAAGCTCTACTTGTTTAAGAAAAGCATAAGCTCTACTTGTTTAAGAAAAGCATAAGCTCTACTTGTTTAAGAAAAGCATAAGCTCTACTTGTTTAAGAAAAGCATAAGCTCTACTTGTTTAAGAAAAGCATAAGCTCTACTTGTTTAAGAAAAGCATAAGCTCTACTTGTTTAAGAAAAGTATAAGCTCTACTTGTTTAAGAAAAGCATAAGCTCTACTTGTTTAAGAAAAGCATAAGCTCTACTTGTTTAAGAAAAAGCATAAGCTCTACTTGTTTAAGAAAAAGCATAAGCTCTACTTGTTTAAGAAAAAGCATAAGCTCTCCTTGTTTTAAGAAAAAGCATAAGCTCTACTTGTTTAAAAGAAAAAGCATAAGCTCTACTTGTTTTTTTTTTAAAGTATAAGCTCTACTTGTTTAAAAAACAAAGCATAAGCTCTACTTGTTTAAAAAAAAAGCATAAGCTCTACTTGTTTAAAAAACAAAGCATAAGCTCTACTTGTTAAAAAAAAGCATAAGCTCTACTTGTTTAAGAAAAGCATAAGCTCTACTTGTTTAAGAAAAGCATAAGCTCTACTTGTTGAAGAAAAGCATAACTCTATTTGTTGAAGAAAAGCATAAGCTCTACCTGTTTAAGAAAAGCATAAGCTCTACTTGTTTAAAAAACAAAGCATAAGCTCTACTTGTTTTTTTTTTAAAGCATAAGCTCTACTTGTTTTTAAAAAAAGCATAAGCTCTACTTGTTTTTAAAAAAAAGCATAAGCTCTACTTGTTTTTAAAAAAAGCATAAGCTCTACTTGTTTTTTTTTTAAAGCATAAGCTCTACTTGTTTAAAAAAAAGCATAAGCTCTACTTGTTTAAAAAAAAAGCATAAGCTCTACTTGTTTTTTTTTTTAAAGCATAAGCTCTACTTGTTTTTTTAAAAAAAGCATAAGCTCTACTTGTTTTTTTAAAAAAAAGCATAAGCTCTACTTGTTTTTTAAAAAAAAGCATAAGCTCTACTTGTTTTTTTTTTAAAGCATAAGCTCTACTTGTTTTTAAAAAAAAGCATAAGCTCTACTTGTTTTTAAAAGCATAAGCTCTACTTGTTTTTTAAAAAAAGCATAAGTTCTACTTTTTTTTTTTAAGCATAAGCTCTACTTGTTTAAAAAAAAGCATAAGCTCTACTTGTTTTTTTTTTAAAGCATAAGCTCTACTTGTTTTTTTTAAAAGCATAAGCTCTACTTGTTTAAAAAAAAGCATAAGCTCTACTTGTTTTTAAAAAAAGCATAAGCTCTACTTGTTTTAAAAAAAAAAGCATAAGCTCTACTTGTTTTTTTTTTAAAAGCATAAGCTCCACTTGTTTTTTAAAAAAAGCATAAGCTCTACTTGTTTTTAAAAAAAAGCATAAGTTCTACTTTTTTTTAAAGCATAAGCTCTACTTGTTTAAAAAAAAAAGCATAAGCTCTACTTGTTTAAAAAAAAAGCATAAGCTCTACTTGTTTAAAAAAAAAAGCATAAGCTCTACTTGCTTAAAAAAAAAGCATAAGCTCTACTTGTTTTAAAAAAAAGCATAAGCTCTACTTGTTTTTTTTTAAAAAGCATAAGCTCTACTTGTTTAAAAAAAAGCATAAGCTCTACTTGTTTAAAATAAAAAAGCATAAGCTCTACTTGTTTAAAAAAAAGCATAAGCTCTGCTTGTTTTTAAAAAAAAGCATAAGCTCTACTTGTTTTTTTAAAAAGCATAAGCTCTACTTGTTTGAAAAAAAAGCATAAGCTCTACTTGTTTTTAAAAAAAGCATAAGCTCTACTTGTTTTTTAAAAAAAGCATAAGCTCTACTTGTTTTTTAAAAAAAGCATAAGCTCTACTTGTTTAAAAAAAAGCATAAGCTCTACTTGTTTAAAATAAAAAAGCATAAGCTCTACTTGTTTTTTAAAAAAAGCATAAGCTCTACTTGTTTTTTAAAAAAAAGCATAAGCTCTACTTGTTTTTTTTTTAAAAAGCATAAGCTCTACTTGTTTTTTTTTAAAGCATAAGCTTTACTTGTTAATTTAAAAAGCATAAGCTCTACTTGTTTAAAAAAAAAAGCATAAGCTCTACTTGTTTTTAAAAAAAGCATAAGCTCTACTTGTTTTTTTTTAAAAAGCATAAGCTCTACTTGTTTTTAAAAAAAAAGCATAAGCTCTACTTGTTTTTTTTAAAAAGCATAAGCTCTACTTGTTTTTTTTTTAAAGCATAAGCTCTACTTGTTTTTTAAAAAAAGCATAAGCTCTACTTGTTTTTTTTTTAAAGCATAAGCTCTACTTGTTTTAAAAAAAAGCATAAGCTCTACTTGTTTTAAAAAAAAAGCATAAGCTCTACTTGTTTTTTAAAAAAAGCATAAGCTCTACTTGTTTTTTTTTTTAAGCATAAGCTCTACTTGTTTAAAAAAAAGCATAAGCTCTACTTGTTTAAAAAAAAAGCATAAGCTCTACTTGTTTTTTTTTTTAAAGCATAAGCTCTACTTGTTTTTTTAAAAAAAGCATAAGCTCTACTTGTTTTTTAAAAAAAAGCATAAGCTCTACTTGTTTTTTAAAAAAAAGCATAAGCTCTACTTGTTTTTTTTTAAAGCATAAGCTCTACTTGTTTTTAAAAAAAAGCATAAGCTCTACTTGTTTTTAAAAGCATAAGCTCTACTTGTTTTTAAAAAAAAGCATAAGTTCTACTTTTTTTTTTTAAGCATAAGCTCTACTTGTTTAAAAAAAAGCATAAGCTCTACTTGTTTTTTTTTTAAAGCATAAGCTCTACTTGTTTTTTTTAAAAGCATAAGCTCTACTTGTTTAAAAAAAAGCATAAGCTCTACTTGTTTTAAAAAAAAGCATAAGCTCTACTTGTTTTTAAAAAAAAAGCATAAGCTCTACTTGTTTTTTTTTAAAAGCATAAGCTCCACTTGTTTTTAAAAAAAAGCATAAGCTCTACTTGTTTTTAAAAAAAAGCATAAGTTCTACTTTTTTTTAAAGCATAAGCTCTACTTGTTTTTTAAAAAAGCATAAGCTCTACTTGTTTTTTAAAAAAAAGCATAAGCTCTACTTGTTTTTAAAAAAAAAGCATAAGCTCTACTTGTTTTTTTTAAAAAGCATAAGCTCTACTTGGTTTTTTTTTAAAGCATAAGCTCTACTTGTTTTTTAAAAAAAGCATAAGCTCTACTTGTTTTTTTTTTAAAGCATAAGCTCTACTTGTTTTAAAAAAAAGCATAAGCTCTACTTGTTTTTAAAAAAAAGCATAAGCTCTACTTGTTTTTTAAAAAAAGCATAAGCTCTACTTGTTTTTTTTTAAAGCATAAGCTCTACTTGTTAATTTAAAAAGCATAAGCTCTACTTGTTAATTTAAAAAGCATAAGCTCTACTTGTTTAAAAAAAAAGCATAAGCTCTACTTGTTTTTAAAAAAAGCATAAGCTCTACTTGTTTTTTTTTAAAAAGCATAAGCTCTACTTGTTTTTTTTTAAAAAGCATAAGCTCTACTTGTTTTTTTTTTTAAAGCATAAGCTCTACTTGTTTTTTTTAAAAAGCATAAGCTCTACTTGTTTTTTTTTAAAAAGCATAAGCTCTACTTGTTTAAAAAAAGCATAAGCTCTACTTGTTTAAGAAAAGCATAAGCTCTACTTGTTTAAGAAAAGCATAAGCTCTACTTGTTGAAGAAAAGCATAAGCTCTACTTGTTGAAGAAAAGCATAAGCTCTACTTGTTGAAGAAAAGCATAAGCTCTACTTGTTGAAGAAAAGCATAAGCTCTACTTGTTGAAGAAAAGCATAAGCTCTACTTGTTGAAGAAAAGCATAAGCTCTACTTGTTGAAGAAAAGCATAAGCTCTACTTGTTGAAGAAAAGCATAACTATTTGTTGAAGAAAAGCATAAGCTCTACTTGTTGAAGAAAAGCATAAGCTCTACTTGTTGAAGAAAAGCATAACTCTATTTGTTGAAGAAAAGCATAAGCTCTACTTGTTGAAGAAAAGCATAAGCTCTACTTGTTGAAGAAAAGCATAAGCTCTACTTGTTGAAGAAAAGCATAACTCTATTTGTTGAAGAAAAGCATAAGCTCTACTTGTTTTTGAGCTCAGATTTACTCAAGAGGCTTAGGCCTATAAAGCAGCATAGGCATAGCATATAGGGCCAGTGTTTTTATTTAGTAAATATACTATTATGTTTTCATTCACAGTGCAGACCGAACCGAGGTCCCCGTACCGAACACCCCTACCATAAAATCACAAATGATGTTCCACCCTTGTGATGGGCCCCTCATAGCAGGTAACCCACTCACACTGTAAACAGAGGAGAGCTGTGAGTGTGGAAACCACAGTACTACACCGTCTTCCTTCTCCTGATGCATGCGCACACACACAGAGAGAGAGAGGATAAACAAGACAGGGTGCTTACAGAGACACACACACACAGAGAGAGAGAGGATAAACAAGACAGGGTGCTTACAGACACACACACACAGAGGGAGAGAGGATAAACAAGACAGGGTGCTTACAGACACACACACACAGAGGGAGAGAGGATAAACAAGACAGGGTGCTTACAGACACACACACACAGAGGGAGAGAGGATAAACAAGACAGGGTGCTTACAGACACACACACAGAGAGAGAGAGGATAAACAAGACAGGGTGCTTACACACACACACACAGAGAGAGAGAGGATAAACAAGACAGGGTGCTTACAGACACACAGAGAGAGAGAGAGGATAAACAAGACAGGGTGCTTACAGACACACACACAGAGAGAGAGAGGATAAACAAGACAGGGTGCTTACAGACACAGAGAGAGAGAGAGGATAAACAAGACAGGGTGCTTACAGACAGACAGAGAGAGAGAGAGAGAGAGAGAGAGGATAAACAAGACAGGGTGCTTACAGACACACAGTACATGCACACACACACACACGATTGCAAAAACACCCACATGTAGATACTGTCCCTCCCTCTCACTGAAAAGCCCACACACACACACACACACAGCAAAATAATGAAAACATTTGAAGTTTGAACAAGTTCATAACCTAAACAAAACCGAAAAACGGGCATTTAGAATGCAGGATTAAACATGCTAGTCATCTATTTCCAGTCAGTTTCCAACCAGGAGAACTACTTCTCCTAAGTGTTCAGATTTTACTTTCCTATCATCTTGTTTATAGTACATTTAGTCATTCAATATTGATGTGACTTTCCATGCCTTTTATTTAGATCAGTGTTAGGAATGTGTCAACTAAACAGGACATTTGATTCAATAAATCTTTTAAAAATGTTTGTTAATCAACTGTGTGAGTTCATTTCTGTTATCATATTTCCCAGCATGTTTTGCTGCAGGTAGATTTTTATAATAGCTTGTTTTAATATCTATGTTTCCTCATGCACATTGGTTGATTTCAATCTTATACTATACAAAGATAAATAACTTACATTGTTCAAAATTATCTAAAGTAAAATATTAATTGAAACACATTCCCTTATTGAATGCAACAACCATGTATATCACTAACAAATACAGTCATGGGTGGGTCTCTCTCACATTCACTCAAAAGGCATGCTGGGAAGTATGCAAATACAGCTTTACACCCTACACTGTTTAAAACCTAAACGCCTTGTACTGAATAATTGTGCTCGTGTTTAAAAAGTGTTTCAGTGAATAAAAATATTTACAATCTAAACACTGTGACACATTTTCACTGAAATTCTAAATGCCTCGATGCGTTTAGAAAGTGTTCCAGAAAAGTGTTTAGTTATGCATTCAGATCCTAAACACTTGGTTTTACAGTGTACACATACAACAACACATAGCCAAATCCACACACGGTTGCACACAGCTACAAAACAGAGCTGAGGTATTGAGATGGTTAAGTGAGTGGTAACCATGGTGAGGCAGTGTCGCTAAGAGAAACTAGAACTTGTGGTGTAAACAGGCTCTCAAAGGAACATCCTTTCAGCAGACCAGAGCCAAATCACACTAATGATTTAGGGCAATGTGTGTGTTTGACAAGACATTCTGAGGGACTGCGACAAAAATAGTAAAAACTGAAGTGAGAGTTTCATACTGACCAAGGTGTGTGTACGTATGTGTGTCTGTGTGTGTCTCTCTCCCCCTACCTCTGGGCTGTGGGGGGCAGCAGCGGCTGAGCTGGAAGCGGAGGTTGTCGGTACGGAGGTTCTGTCCAGACAGGTGGTCTAGCAGCTCTCTGAGAGATGACCTGTAGGTCTCTGTCCCATACAGACGAAAACCCTCTGAACCCACCTCGATCTGGAAGTTCTTATACTGACGCACCTGTCTCGACTCACACAGATCCAACTGAAGAAAGGGAGGTGGAGATAGAGGGAGAGACATAGGGAGAGGTGAGTGGTCAGTTTGGGGGAATCAAAAGAGAGGAGAAGAAAAGAAGAGGGAGAGAGGAAGTGAAAGATGTTACAACAACCACACAGAGTTCAGCTGGTAGTGAAATGTTACAACTACTGTCAATAAAAGGCTAATCGATACTTTGAACAGAGCTAGTAGGTCTTTGAACAAAGCTAGCAGGTCTTTGAACAGAGCTAGCAGGTCTTTGAACAGAGCTAGCAGGTCTTTGAACAGAGCTAGCAGGTCTTTGAACAGAGCTAGCAGGTCTTTGAACAGAGCTAGCAGGTCTTTGAACAGAGCTAGCAGGTCTTTGAACAGAGCTAGCAGGTCTTTGAACAGAGCTAGCAGGTATTTGAACAGAGCTAGCAGGTATTTGAACAAAGCTAGCAGGTCTTTGAACAAAGCTAGCAGGTCTTTGAACAGAGCTAGCAGGTCTTTGAACAGAGCTAGCAGGTCTTTGAACAGAGCTAGCAGGTCTTTGAACAGAGCTAGCAGGTCTTTGAACAGAGCTAGCAGGTCTTTGAACAGAGCTAGCAGGTCTTTGAACAGGGCTAGCAGGTCTTTGAACAGAGCTAGCAGGTCTTTGAACAGAGCTAGCAGGTCTTTGAACAGAGCTAGCAGGTATTTGAACAAAGCTAGCAGGTATTTGAACAAAGCTAGCAGGTCTTTGAACAGAGCTAGCAGGTCTTTGAACAGAGCTAGCAGGTCTTTGAACAGAGCTAGCAGGTCTTTGAACAGAGCTAGCAGGTCTTTGAACAGAGCTAGCAGGTCTTTGAACAGAGCTAGCAGGTCTTTGAACAGAGCTAGCAGGTCTTTGAACAGAGCTAGCAGGTCTTTGAACAAAGCTAGCAGGTTTTGAACAAAGCTAGCAGGTTTTGAACAAAGCTAGCAGGTCTTTGAACAAAGCTAGCAGGTATTTTAAGTCCGTTTTCACTACTATGTTTAGATTAGACCCGAGTTAGCTGGATAAAACAAACTGTCCACTGGAACACCACATCCCAATCAGCCTGTACATTAAGTCACATGCTATTGACTGAAACTGAATTCATTTAATTGAGAATGGATGCCTCAAACAAGAACACACTCACATACTCTCTCTCTTGCCCACGCACGCACACTTGGAGCCTGTTTGACCATGTGTTGTCCATGCATGTGAGGCTGCTCAGTCAGAGTGTTGACACTGAACAACAGTGTTTACTAATGTAGGACATCTTACCATGATGATGTGATACAGACACCAGACCAGACCACCAGGCTCTGCTCAAAATCTACTCTGGTGTGTCACCTGGTATGTGCTTGTTTTGACAGTAACCACACATTGTCTGAAAAGGACTTTAATTGCTCTTCTATCATCATCATCATGGCTTTCAGTACTCTTTATCAGACAATAACGAAACAGTCAGACAATGAGCAGTGTGTGTGTGTGTAAGTGTGTGTGTGTAAGTGTGTGTGTGTCATGTTTTGGCATCATCTGTGTTATATCTGTTCTTAGTCACTTCCTTGTGTAATGATCTCTGAACTTTGGCCTTTTATCTGACTTCTCCACTTGTTCCACCTCGCCCACTTCAGTCATTTCCACCCCACTCTCCCTGCCTGCAGAAATACATTGTTTGTGTTCTCAGTAGGGCTGTGACGATATCAGTATCGCAATATTTTTTCCATGGCAAAAAATGAAAACACAAAGCAGACCAAACTCTTTGGTCCTTTAAAAACTTGCTGTATGTTAAATATTGTGTGCTATAGGTTAGAAAATAAATACATTTGACTCTGGAAGACAACATAATGATGCTTGTTTCCAACATTAGAGCCATTTTCCTAAAGAAGTTCAATCAGCATAGTTTTTTATTTGCTTGCCACAACACTAACGAGTATCGCGATAATGGTATCGTCCCGGACCTAGTTCTCAGAGTGTGTATGTGTGTGTGTTACCTCGCTGCAGACCACGGTCATGATGATGTAATGGTAGTCAGTACAGGACCAGCGCAGGACGTAGGTTCCCTCCTCGTTGCCCTCCTGACGAAGCTTCTGGTTGGCATACTCCGTACTGCAGGACGAACAAACAGAACCAACGGTCAACAACACAAAACTCAACGCTAGATTAAGAAGTTAAACAGATAGAAGTGATGGAAGATAAAAATGGGTATGAAGAGAGAGAACAAAAGACAGAAAGAGAGAGAGAAACAGTCAGAGAGAGAGCGAGCTAGAGAAAAAGAAATGGACACACACCGAGAGAGAGTGAGTACTGACCAGATAGGTCCATGACAGCAGTTCTGTAGGTTCTGCACCACAGAGGAAGGGGCCACCTCTGTGCACAGGTAGTGATGGGCATCTACTGTCAGACGGAAGTACCCATCCACCAGGGCAGCGAACGCCAGCGCCTCTCCTTTAAACTCCAGCTGCACCTCCTGTGGGACAATAGGAGCATTAAACAATAGTAAGAAATACTTTAGAAATCAAAACATTTGATTATTTTTGTCTTTATTTAGATCCCCATTAGCTGTTGCCTTTAGTCTGTTCCAAAACACTGCACTAGTTTCCTTTCTTGTGTCCATTCCCTAGTGTCCTGGGCCTGTATCGACAAAGCATTTCACAGTAGAAACTGGCCGATAATCTAAACACAGACTACTAATCACATTATTTGTCCCTTAGCTATGTTGGCTGGCTGTTAGGCCCGGTGACATTTGAACTCTGGCTGGCTGGAGCTAAGACGGTACAGTAGAGACAACGTTCATTAATCACTCATTAATATGCTACGGTCACTGCTTAATCTAGTAATCCAAGCTCAGGTAGTGTTTGGAGAGATGTGTGTCTCACCATCTTCTTGTTATCCTGTCTGAAGATGGTGACAGTGGACTCTTTGATGACAATGTGTGTGATCTCGTGGAAGTCACAGAATGTCACCCAGCCTTCGCTGGCGTCGTTCTTCTTGGTCTGTTTGCCCTCAAACTTGTTCTTTTTGGACTTGTTCTTCTCCTTCAGGATCAAGGTATTCTATTGCCAATGAAAGAAAAATACATTGTCAAGAGATTTCTCTTAGATGAGTTTCTAAATACATTCAGATCAATAACTTCCAAATTCACTCCAACTTCAGAGATAATATACAGTTTCTCAAGCCAACTCAAAATCACACCCACACAAATACCACATTCTACACATTCAAATCCATAAAAAAACATTTGAAAATCTCCAAACATCTCACACCAACTCAACTCAAATCCCACACATCCTCCTTAACATAAAAAAGGACCCAGTGACCACTCACATTAGGGGGCTTCCTCCTGTATGATATCCCTGTGGTGCCAGTAACCTGGACCTCCATGGCCAGGGAGGACTCAGGCCCGTGGCTCAGCTCCCCATTGGTCTCTACCTCTTGGGTAACTACCAGGGCCCTGGGCTCCAGCATCTCCCTCCCCAGGCCCCGGGTCAGGCCTTCCAGGGTGGACAGGTACTTGATCTTCAGGTCGTACAGTGTGATGTTACTGTCCTGAACAGTGCGACTGTTGAACTCATTCAGGAAGTTCTTGAAGACGTTGTTGATGCGGAGCCGGGTGAGAATGTTCCGCTGTTTGATTTGCCTGTTCAGTTTCTCCGGGATGAAACGCTTGTAGCTGGAGAGAGAGGGAGTAGCGATGGCGAAGAGAGGCAGCAGAAAGGGAGAAGAGAGGCAGCAGAGAGGCAGCAGAGAGGGAGAAGAGAGGCAGCAGAGAGGGAGCAGAGAGGCAGCAGAGAGGGACAAGAGAGGCAGCAGAGAGGGAGTAGCAATGGTGACGAGAGGCAGCAGAGAGGGAGAAGAGAGGGAGCAGAGAGGGAGTAGCGATGGCGAAGAGAGGGAGTAGCGATGGCGAAGAGAGGCAGCAGAGAGGGAGAAGAGAGGCAGCAGAGAGGGAGTAGAGGCAGCAGAGAGGGAGAAGAGAGGCAGCAGAGAGGGAGAAGAGAGGCAGCAGAGAGGGAGAAGAGAGGCAGCAGAGAGGGAGAAGAGAGGCAGCAGAGAGGGAGAAGAGAGGCAGCAGAGAGGGAGAAGAGAGGCAGCAGAGAGGGAGAAGAGAGGCAGCAGAGAGGGACAAGAGAGGCAGCAGAGAGGCAGCAGAGAGGCAGCAGAGAGGGAGCAGAGAGGGAGCAGAGAGGGAGCAGAGAGGGAGCAGAGAGGGAGCAGAGAGGGAGCAGAGAGGGAGCAGAGAGGGAGAAGAGAGGCAGCAGAGAGAGAGAAGAGAGTCAGCAGAGAGGGAGTAGAGAGGCAGCAGAGAGGGAATAGAGAGGCAGCAGAGAGGGAGAAGAGAGGCAGCAGAGAGGGAGAAGAGAGGCAGCAGAGAGGGAGTAGAGAGGCAGCAGAGAGGGAGTAGAGAGGCAGCAGAGAGGGAGAAGAGAGGCAGCAGAGAGGGAGTAGAGAGGCAGCAGAGAGGGAGTAGAGAGGCAGCAGAGAGGGAGAAGAGAGGCAGCAGAGAGGGAGAAGAGAGGCAGCAGAGAGGGAGAAGAGAGGCAGCAGAGAGGGAGAAGAGAGGCAGCAGAGAGGCAGCAGAGAGGGAGAAGAGAGGCAGCAGAGAGGGAGAAGAGAGGCAGCAGAGAGGGAAAAGAGAGGCAGCAGAGAGTCAGCAGAGAGGCAGCAGAGAGTCAGCAGAGAGTCAGCAGAGAGGCAGCAGAGAGGCAGCAGAGAGGGAGCAGAGAGGGAGCAGAGAGGGAGCAGAGAGGGAGCAGAGAGTCAGCAGAGAGTCAGCAGAGAGGGAGCAGAGAGGCAGCAGAGAGAGAGATGAGAGTCAGCAGAGAGGGAGAAGAGAGTCAGCAGAGAGGGAGAAGACAGGCAGCAGAGAGGTAAGAGAGTCAGCAGAGAGGGAGAAGAGAGTCAGCAGAGAGGGAGCAGAGAGTCAGCAGAGAGGGAGCAGAGAGTCAGCAGAGAGGGAGCAGAGAGTCAGCAGAGAGGGAGCAGAGATGGAGAAGAGAGGGAGCAGAGATGGAGAAGAGAGGGGGCAGAGATAGAGAAGAGAGGGGGCAGAGATGGAGAAGAGAGGGGGCAGAGATGGAGAAGAGAGGGGGCAGAGATGGAGAAGAGAGGGGGCAGAGATGGAGAAGAGAGGGGGCAGAGATGGAGAAGAGAGGGGGCAGAGATGGAGAAGAGGGGGGGCAGAGATGGAGAAGAGGGGGGGCAGAGATGGAGAAGAGGGGGGGCAGAGATGGAGAAGAGGGGGGGCAGAGATGGAGAAGAGGGGGGGCAGAGATGGAGAAGAGGGGGGGCAGAGATGGAGAAGAGGGGGGGCAGAGATGGAGAAGAGGGGGGGCAGAGATGGAGAAGAGGGGGGCAGAGATGGAGAAGAGGGGGGCAGAGATGGAGAAGAGGGGGGCAGAGATGGAGAAGAGGGGGGCAGAGATGGAGAAGAGGGGGGCAGAGATGGAGAAGAGGGGGGCAGAGATGGAGAAGAGGGGGGGCAGAGATGGAGAAGAGGGGGGGCAGAGATGGAGAAGAGGGGGCAGAGATGGAGAAGAGGGGGAAGAGATGGAGAAGAGGGGGAAGAGATGGAGAAAAGAGGGTGCAGAGATGGAGCAGAGATGGAGAAGAGAGGGGGCAGAGATGGAGAAGAGAGGGGCCAGAGATGGAGAAGAGAGGGGGCAGAGATGGAGAAGAGAGGGGGCAGAGATGGAGAAGAGAGGGGGCAGAGATGGAGAAGAGAGGGGGCAGATATGGAGAAGAGAGGGGGCAGAGACGGAGAAGAGAGGGGGCAGAGATGGAGAAGAGAGGGGGCCGAGATGGAGCAGGGATGGAGAGAGAGAGAGAGAGAGCAGAGATAGAGAAGAGAGGGGGCAGAGATGGAGGCAGTGGAGGAATTAGGGACATTGTCATTCCTTTCCATTTGTGAAATATGTGTGTAGAGATTACAGAGTATATCTGGTTGTGTGTGTCTATGTTGTGTGTTAGTGTGTGTATATCTGTGTACATCTCTACCTGATCTCATTGGAGGCAGTAGACAGGGGAATCTCTCTGGTCATAGCATAGTGAGTGATGGCCAGTACAGCCATGCCCAGGCACTCATTCTCTATCTCATGCTGCTCTGCCTCACTCTGGGGGCAACGGACCACAGCCAGACCCTTCTGGAAATCATTCTGGCCCTGGAAACACACCCACACATGATTGGCTGACTAATGTTCCAATGAAATGAAGAGTAGTGAATCATATCCAGGGCCTTTATATCAAGCTGTCCAACCATGTCCAAAGACTTCAGCCACCCAAGACATAGACTGTTCACTCTGCTACCGTCCGGCAAACGGTACCGGAGCACAGGCAAATGTTGCTACTCTTTATCCTTACTCTTATTATTTTATCTATCCTGATGCCTAGTCACTTTACCCTGTCTTTATGTACATATCTACCTCATTATTATCTATCCTGACGACGTCTAGTCCCTTTACCCTGTCTTTATGTACATATCTACCTCATTATTATCTATCCTGACGACGTCTAGTCCCTTTACCCTGTCTTTATGTACATATCTACCTCATTATTATCTATCCTGACGACGTCTAGTCCCTTTACCCTGTCTTTATGTACATATCTACCTCATTATTATCTATCCTGACGACGTCTAGTCCCTTTACCCTGTCTTTATGTACATATCTACCTCATTATTATCTATCCTGACAATGTCTGGTCACTTTACCCTGTCTTTATGGACATATCTACCTCATTATCTATCCTGATGCCTAGTCACTTTACCCTGTCTTTATGTACATATCTACCTCATTATTATCTATCCTGACAACGTCTAGTCCCTTTACCCTGTTTTTATGTACATATCTACCTCATTATTATCTATCCTGACGACGTCTAGTCCCTTTACCCTGTCTTTATGTACATATCTACCTCATTATTATCTATCCTGACGACGTCTAGTCCCTTTACCCTGTCTTTATGTACATATCTACCTCATTATTATCTATCCTGACGACGTCTAGTCCCTTTACCCTGTCTTTATGTACATATCTACCTCATTATTATCTGTCACTTTACCCTGTCTTTATGTACATATCTACCTCATTATCTATCCTGATGCCTAGTCACTTTACCCTGTCTTTATGTACATATCTACCTCATTATTATCTATCCTGACAATGTCTGGTCACTTTACCCTGTCTTTATGGACATATCTACCTCATTATCTATCCTGATGCCTAGTCACTTTACCCTGTCTTTATGTACATATCTACCTCATTATTATCTATCCTGACAACGTCTAGTCCCTTTACCCTGTTTTTATGTACATATCTACCTCATTATTATCTATCCTGACGGCGTCTAGTCCCTTTACCCTGTCTTTATGTACATATCTACCTCATTATTATCTATCCTGACAACGTCTAGTCCCTTTACCCTGTCTTTATGTACATATCTACCTCATTATTATCTGTCACTTTACCCTGTCTTTATGTACATATCTACCTCATTATTATCTATCCTGACGGTGTCTAGTCACTTTACCCTGTCTTTAAGTACATATCTACCTCATTATTATCTATCCTGACAACGTCTAGTCACTTTACCCTGTCTTTAAGTACATATCTACCTCAAATACCTTATTATTATCTATCCTGATGCCTAGTCACTTTACCCTGTCTTTCTGTACATATCTACCTCATTATCTATCCTGACGATGTCTAGTCACTTTACCCTGTCTTTATGTACATATCTACCTCATTATTATCTATCCTGACGATGTCTAGTCACTTTACCCTGTCTTTATGTACATATCTACCTCATTATTATCTATCCTGACGATGTCTAGTCACTCTCCCCTGTCTTTATGTACATATCTACCTCAAATACCTAATTATTATCTATCCGGATGCCGAGTCACTTTACCCTGCCTTTATGTACAGATCTACCTCTCATACCCCCTGCACATTGATCCGGTACTGGTACTCCCTGTATCTAGCATCATTCTTCTGTTACTATTTTTGAGAAAGCATTTCATTGTAAATTCTACACCCGTTGTAGTTGGCATATGTGACAAATAGCATTTTTACCTGCACAGTGTACACACCCTCCCATACAGACACCCACCCACACGTACCTGGGCGAACAGGTAGTCAAGGGAGGCCGCGTCCAGTAGGGGTATACCTTCAGGGGCCCTCTGTGGGCCGAGACCTCCCCTCAGCTTACTGATACAGTGTCTCCACACTGGAGACTCACGCTCACTGGTACCATGCCAGTTAGTGAAGTAAAACCTGATGGATGGATGGATGGATGGATGGATGGGAGAGAAGAGACAGGACCATGTTAATACCAAGGCATGGCCGGGACTCGGTAGGTGGGTGAGGTGTCCACATATTTACAGTAAGTATACGCATTTGTTTGTATTTGTGTACAAAGGTTGACCATGATCTGTTGTTTGACCAAGTGTATCCTGGCTGTATGATGCAAATTCAACTCAACAATAGGCCTGCTCATTAAGGCTCTCACCACATTCACCCTCCCCTCCTCGCTCTCTATTTTCTAGTGAAAGAACAGAAAGAGGATGTCTGCGTGATACCACATGTTAGCTATCCTTCCTCTCGGAGTTAACAGTTTCTCCTGGATCATACACAACGGAACTGGCAAGGCAACTGAATATCTCCAGTTTCAATGCCCTCAGGTGTGCCAACCAAACACATCCACTTCATACTTTAAGCATTGGATTTCTTCCTGCCTTGTATCCATGTTTACATGTGGATTGTAAAAACAGTTCACGAGTAAATCCTAATTAATTACATTCTACTGTATTTTAATCTTATCTGATGTAGACAAGTTTACCAGCTCAGCAAGTGCCAGTTGACTCTGCACAGCATGGTGCCAATGTCTCATACACCCCACCTCTCTTGTTACACTGAATCCTGGATGATGAATGACGGTTAAGTATCAGCCCTGTTGAATAATCTAGAACGTAGTGACAGGTGATGCAGAGAGCTCACAACGACAACAGCAGCAGATAACAGTGGTGGATAACTAAGTAAGTGAGAGTCCGTGAGATTCATCATCCATTAGAATGATTTGATAATGTAATAACACACACAGTGCAGTAGGCCTGTCTCAGTACCTCATGCGGTAGTGCAGCTTGATGCAGGTCTCATCAGTAACCTTGATGACGTGGTTGGGAGCGTACCACAGCTGTTGGTTCTCATCATACAGACCAAACAGATTACAGCACAGGGGGGAGATATCTGAGAGAGACAGAGAGAGGGGATACAACATTATTCATCCCTTCATTCATTTTGACACCGACTCGCCAGTAACACAAAGTTCATATAGGAGTCGTGGTATAAATAGCATAACATACTAGGGCTGGGCGATATATCGAATTAATTTGAAATTATGTTTTAGCTCGATGTTTAATAATGCCTGTATTGCAAGAATCAAGTTTATTTTATTTTATATTATACAAAGAAAAAAAAAGTATGAGTGTTGTGTATTTTTGGTCCGGTCTCCTAACCACTTACCGACAGAAACATTATTTTACTGTAATAGATGACAACTTAACCTTTCTAATTCCCAAAACGTAGAACAGAGCTTACCCTACTAAAACGAGAGCATCAATGAACATGATTGTGGAAAACGAATGCGCCGTTTCTGTCAGGCTTTTCATTTACCACGTACCGCTAGCAGCATTTTAGTCACATACTGTTATGTGCTAGCTGTCTAGTCTGTGTTTTATAAATGAACAATGAGCATAAAAATACATTTATTTAAGGAATTGGCAACTCGTTGTCATTCTGAGAAATAAGCCTCTTCTTATCCAGGTAGGCCACTGGATTTCAACATGTAAACAGAGTCAACAGGCTGTTGTTCAAACAGCTGGAGACAGACAAGAGGGTGTGTTCATAACAGTTCAACTGTTCTACCTTTTTAGCAAGCAAATAGATCCAAGTTGGCTAGACTAAATAAAGACTAGCTGGCTACTCACTAGCATGTGGGCTTGTGCTTGATTGTTTATGAGACCGGTGTTAATGTTCTATAATGTCTGTGACAAGAAGTTTGTCATTGGGCTATTAGTGGATGTGCATGGTTCTAGTTAAATTTGTGACAAAAATGCAATTTTCATAAACAGACTTGAAAACTAGATCAGTGATTATTGCCCAAAAAAGCACACTACACTATTTTAATAAAATAATGACATTATTAGTAGGGCTTATATTTAGCCTATGTATTACTTTACAAATTTGAGGTATGATTTAGGCCATAATCGCCCATCCCTATAACATACAGTACAGCAAGCCTACTCAATAGGTGGACCGCAGTCCGGATCCCGAACCAGAACAGAGTCAATACAGTGCAAGGAACTAAAAATTGGGCTTTCAATTTACTTCTGTTGAGAGTTGTAAGAGTAGAATGCACAATGTGCAACATTTGATAGAACAGGGCAGTTTTCCTCATTAGACTATTTCAATCACTGACAGACCTTAGAGGGTTATTTATAAACAGAAATGTCCAGTTGATCAACTAGCTGTAGGCAGTAATGCTAGTCTAATCTAATACTTGTAGAATAGTAGTTATCATGGCCAGATTATGTGCCCAGGGGACTCGACACCCAGGGAGCCCCCATTGATTTTGTTGAGTCACTCCGGTATCATATGAACACACAAGACATGGCAAAATGTGTAGAATGGCAGAAAATTAGCTTTAAAACTGCAACATTTTCTCTCTGCACCAACAATAGGGGTGTGAACAGTTTGGGGTCGCATATGTTGCAGGTTTGTTACTACACCGATAAATTATAATATCCATCCAGACCTTTGCCACCTAGAAAATGTGTACGACTGGACCTTCAAATAGTTTGAGTACCCCTGCAGTGCAGAGTACAGCACACACATGTATGGCTACAGTTTCTGTGTGAAAAATAACAGAGGTAAAGTCCCATTAGGAATAACAACATATTGGACGAGTGGTTGACTTGGCTATGGATACTAGCTACTGTATGTTCAAAGTCTCCAATAGGTGTAGATCTTCACAGTCACAGTGGGTCTTTGTGTGTTTATAGGGCAGGTTTCATTGGGTCAGAAATTCACTGGGCAGCCAAGGAGACAGGAAGGAAGGGAGTGGTGCACTGAACTGTGAGAAATTAGTTCTGCAAAACACACCGTCTTGGACAGAGAGAGGGAATCCTCCAACATACAGTGCCTTCGGAAAGTATTCAGACGCCTAGACGTTTTCCACATTTTGTTACATTACAACTTTATTCCAAAATTGATTAAATTGTTTTTTTCCCCCCTCAGCAATCTACACACAATAACCTTATAATGACAAAGCAAAAACAGGTTTAGAATTTTTTGCAAATTTATTACAAATAAAAAACTGATATCACAAGTATTCAGACCCTTTACTCAGTACTTTGTTGAAGCACCTTTGGCAGCGATAACAGCAAGTTTTCTTGGGTATGACGCTACAAGCTTGGCACGACCGATTATGATTTTTCACCGCCGATACCGATACAGATTATTGGAGGACCAAAAAAATCAGATACCGATTAATCGGCCGATTTAAAAAAAAAAATGCATTTGTAATAATGACAATTACAACAATACTGAATGAACACTTATTTTAACTTAATATAATACATCAATAAAATCAATTTAGCCTTAAATAAATAATGAAACATGTTCAATTTGGTTTAAATAATGCAAAAAAGTGTGGAGAAGAAAGTAAAAGTGCAATATGTGCCATGTAAGAAAGCTAACGTTTAAGTTCCTTGCTCAGAACATGAGAACATATGAAAGCTGGTGGTTCCTTTTAACATGAGTCTTCAATATTCCCAGGTAAGAAGTTTTAGGTTGTAGTTATTATAGGAATTATAGGACTATTTCCCTCTATACCATTTGTATTTCATTAACCTTTGACTATTAGATGTTCTTATTGTTCGTATTGCCAGTGTAACAGTATAGCTTCCATCCCTCTCCTCGCTCCTCCCTGGGCTCGAACCAGGAACACAACGACAACGACAACAGCCACCCTCGGAGCAGCGTTACCCATGCAGAGCAAGGAAAACAACCACTGCAAGTCTCAGAGCGAGTGACGTTTTAAACACTATTAGCGCGCTAACTAGCCAGCCATTTCACTTCGGTTACACCAGCCTTATCTCGGGAGTTGATAGCCTTGTGTAGTTAACTAGTGATTATGATTGATTGTTTTTTATAAGATAAGTTTAATGCTAGCTAGCAACTTACCTTGGCTAACTGCATTCGCATAACAGGCAGTCTCCTTGTGGAGTGCAGAGAGAGAGAGAGGCAGGTTGTTATTGCGTTGGACTAGTTAAGTGTAAGGTTGCAAGATTGAATCCCCCGAGCTGACAAGGTGAAAATCTGTCGTTCTGCCCCTGAACGAGGCAGTTAACCCACCGTTCCTAGGCCGTCATTGAAAATAAGAATGTGTTCTTAACTGACTTGCCTAGTTAAATAAAGGTGTCAAAAAAAATTAAGGCAAAATCAGTGTCCAAAAATACCGATTTCCGATTGTTATGAAAACTTGAAAATCGGCCCTAATTAAATCGGCCATTCCGATTAATCGGTCGACCTTTACTTGGCACACCTGTATTTGGGGAGTTTCTCCCATTCTTCTCTGCAGATCCTCTCAAGCTCTGTCAAGTTGGATGGGGAGCGTTGCTGCACAGCTATTTTCAGGTCTCTCCAGCGATGTTTGATCGGGTTCAAGTCCGTCTTGGTTGTGTGCTGAGGGTTGTTGTCCTGTTGGAAGGCGAACCTTCGCCCGAGTCTGAGGTCCTGAGCGCTCTGGAGCAGATTTTCATCAAGGATGTCTCTGTACTTTGCTTCATTCATCTTTCCCTCAATCCTGACTAGTCTCAAACTCCCTGCCACTGAAAAACATCCCCACAGCATGATGCTGCCACCCCAGTGCTTCACCGTAGGGATGGTGCCGGGTTTCCTCCAGACGTGATGCTTGGCATTCAGGCCAAAGAGTTCAATCTTTGGTTTGATGAAGCCAAGAATCTTGTTTCTCATGGTCCGAGAGTCCTTTAGGTGCCTTTTGACAAACTCCATGCAGGCTGCCTTTACTGAGGAGTGGCTTCCAACTGGCCACTCTACCATAAAGGTCTGATTGGTGGAGTTTGCAGAGATGGCTGTCTTTCTGGAAGATTCTCCCATCTCCACAGAGGAATTCTAGAGCTCTGTCAGAGTGACCATCAGGTTCTTGGTCAATTCCCAGAACAAGGCCCTTCCCCCCCAATTGCTTAGTTTGGTGGTTCCAAACATTTTTTATTTAAGAAATGGAGGCCACAGTGTTCTTGGGTACCTTCAATGCTGCAGAAATGTTTTGGTACCCTTCCCCAGATCTGTGTCTCGACACAATCCTATCTCAGAGCTCTACAGACAAGTCCTTCGACCTCATGGTTTGGTTTTTGGGGGAACTTATATAGACAGGTGTGTGCCTTTCCAAATCATGTCCAATCAATTGAATTTACCACAGGTGGATTCCAATCAAGTTGTAGAAACATTTCAAGGATGATCAATGGAAACAGGATGCACCTGAGCTCAATTTTGAGTCTCATAGCAAAGGCGCTGAATACTTATGTAAATAAGGTATTTTAGTTTTTTTATTTGTAATAAATTAGCAAAAATGTATAAAAACCTGTTTTCACTTAGGCATTATAGGGTATTGTGTGTAGATTGCTGAAAACAATTAATATTTAATCAATTTTAGAATAAGGCTATAACGTAACAAAATGTGGAAAAAGTCAAGGGGTCTGAATACTTTCCGAAGGTACTGTAAACCAAGCCTCGATAACTCAGATCAAAATATCTGGATGTTACTCCATCTTAATGTATTGCACTAAGCATGACTGTCATGAGTCTACTATAGAGTGTCTAGACTGTCATGAAATGGCAAGTGTAAGCTATAAGTGATAGTAACGGCAGCAGTAGTAGTCCTATAACATACAGTAGGAACTGTTACTACTACTACATATCCTACAGGCTAACACTTTAGCCTTTACAGATGAACCTTTCTAATTGTTTCAAACAAAAAAGGGAACATAGTGAGAGACAGGAACATGCCGGGGCAGGGATACTTCCTCTTATCTGAGCGCTCCTGTTTTGTTGTGACTTACTGTGTGTATCAAACTACCTACCACTGACCACACAGACAGAAAGGCCCTTCACAGACACACTTGCTATAAACAGATCATACATTTATGTTGGCAGCTGCTTTGCTTGTTTAGCCTCTAATGTTAACTAGTGAATGTTTGCGTATGGACTATGGTAGCTGTGGAGCTGAACTCCTACTTGGTCTGAACTCCTCCTTGGTCTCCCCTCTCGCTCTGCAGTACTGGGAAAATATGTTTTGGCTTCACACAAAGAGGAAATTCCAGAACCTGTCCCATTCTGGCCCGACCCCAACCAGCCGCCATCTTGTCTTGGAGTGTTTGGCTGAAAGCAAGAGCTGGACGGACAGACCCACTCCTTTCTCTTCCCCTCCCTTTCTCTCCATCCCTGGTCCCACTGGCAGATGTTCTGGACTTTTAGAGCAAGTATCAGAACAATGTCTTAAATATCGTCCAAAATGTGTCTGTCAAAGAAGAAGGCTACCAAACAAGCATTTTTAGAACGGTAAGAAAACAGATGCTGGATGTTAGTGGCCTTTCTCATGAGGGTTAGTAGCTGGGCTTTATCAATCAGTTCGTATTGTGTGCCTTATATGTGGCAGTTACTGTAATAGCCAGTTAATATGGTTACTACTAGCATCGGAAGCATTTCTTATATTAGGATTTAGCGTTTCTTATCTTAAACATCGAGATTCAGCTGTAATAAAGAGCACCCACTGACAAACAGATTGTTGGCAATAAAACAAAGATCCACAAATAACACAGATAGGCCTACATCTTTGGAATATTTTCAGGTCCCATATCATATAGGCTAGAAGCTACTGTACGACACAAATGAGCAGCACACAAAAAGAGACAAAACATCTCCGACTATGAAGCCATTTCTTAGTTAGTGTATTACTCCTTCTTGTCTCCTAGGTAACAGTTCTCATGTGACAGGGCCTATTTACAGTGGCACAGTGGACTTCTGTTGGCAGAAGATATAGTTTGATCATAAAGTTACTGTTCCCCTCAAACACTTGGATTCATTATTAAAGGGAACAAGATGACATCACCTGAACTTTCATTTTAATACACTAATGGTAACATGATATTCTCTTACCTATTTTAACAAGGTACTGTCTAGCTACAGTTGAAGACGGAAGGTTACATACACCTTAGCCAAATACATGTAATTCCTGACATTTAATCCTAATGAAAATTCCCCGTTTTAGGTCAGTTAAGATCACTTTATTTTAAGAATGTGAAATGTCAGAATAATAGTAGAGAGAATGATTTATTTCAGCTTTTATTCCTTTCATCACATTCCCAGTGGGTCAGAAGTTTACGTACACTCAATTAGTATTTGGTAGCATTGCCTTTAAATTGTTTAACTTGGGTCAAACGGTTCGGGTAGCCTTCCACAAGCTTCCCACAATAAATTGGGTGAATTTTGAACTTGTGAACTTTTGAAGTATGCTTGGGGTCATTGTCCATTTGGAAGACCCATTTGCGACCAAGCTTAAACTTCCTGACGGATGTCTTGAGATGTAGCTTCAATATATCCACATAATTTCCCTCCTCATGATGCCATCTACTTTGTGAAGTGCACTAGTCCCTCCTGTAGAAAAGCACCCCCACAACATGATGCTGCCACCCCCATGCTTCAAGGTTGGGATGGTGTTCTTCGACTTGCAAGCCTCCCCCTATTTCCTCCAAACATAATGATGGTCATTATGGCCAAACAGTTATATTTTTGTTTCATCAGACCAGAGGGCATTTCTTCAAAAAGTACGATCTTTGTCCCCGTGTGCAGTTGCAAACCGTAGTTTGGCTTTTTTTAATGGCGGTTTTGGAGCAGTGGCTTCTTTGCTGAGCAGCCTTTCAGGTTATGTCGATATAGGACACATTTTTACTGTGGATATAGATACTTTTGTACCTGTTTCCTCCAGCATCTTCACAAGGTCCTTTGCTGTTGTTCTGGGATTGATTTGCACTTTTTGCACCAAAGTACATTAATCTCTAGGAGACAGACCACGTCTCCTTCCTGAGTGGTATGACGGCTGCCTGGTCCCATGGTGTTCATACTTGCGTACTATTGTTTGTACAGATGAACGTGGTACCTTCAGGCATTTGGAAATTGCTCCCAAGGATGAACCAGACATGTGGAGGTCTTCAATTTTTTTTTCTGAGGTCTTGGCTGATTTCTTTTGATTTTCCCATGATGTCAATCAAAGAGGCACCGAGTTTGAAGGTAGGCCTTGAAATACAGGTACACCTCCAATTGACTCAAATGGTGTCAATTAGCATCAGAAGCTTCTAAAGCCATGACATAAACAGCTTGGAAAATTCCAGAAAATTAAAGCCACAGTAAACTTTGTGTATGTAAACTTCTGACCCACTGGAATTGTGATAGTGAATTATAAGTGAAATAATCTGTCTGTAAACAATTGTTGGAAAAATTACTTGTGTCATGCACAAAGTAGATGTCCTAACCGACAAACTATAGTTTATTAACAAGAAATTTGTGGAGTGGATGAAAAATGAGTTAAGGACTCCAAGTGTATGGAAACTTCCGACTTCAACTCTGTCTTCAGCCAGCATGGAACAAAATGGGGGGGTGGGACGGGTCATTCAAAACTTCTACAGTAATGTGGATTCTACCATGATTCCGGATAATTCTGAATGAATCGTGAATAATGATGAGTGAGAAAGTTACATACGCACAAATATCATACCCCTAAGACATGCAAACCTCTCTCCCTATTACAATAACAGGGGGGTTAGCATTTATTGGGGGGTATAATATTTGTGTCTAACTTTCTCACTCATCAGTATTCACGATTCATTCAGGACTATCCGTAATCAAAGTACCATTCACATTAATGTAAAAGTGTTTAGAAACATTATATTCTTACCTACAATAAAAATGACTCCAAAATGACACAATACATGATTTTACCATTCATTTCCATTGAGCACTAAATGATCTGAAACAACCAAAAACAAACAGAAAATGCATTCAGCAAATGTTTTGAGCCACTTTGAGTCACAAGCTTGATGTAGTCATTGTCTGCTATGAATATGGGACAAAAAACTACTTTAATACACATACAAGGGAATTTGTCTCAATACTTTTGGTCCCCTAAAATGGAGGGACAATGTACAAAAACTGCTGTAATTTCTAAACAGTTCATCTGATAAGGATGACAATACCCTCAAATTAAAGCTGACCGTCTTCACTTTAACTTCATGGTCATAGCCTTTTTTTCAAATCCAAACTTTTTGTATATAGAGCCAAAAGAAGAAAAAAAATGCTTCACTGTCCCAATCATTAACTACAGAGGGCGCTGTTGGTGCAACTTCAATGTTGTTTGAGTTGCTTTTAGTATCACCAAGTTAGCTTTAGAGGATTTTACTGCAACATTGCTCACTGCATCCAAGTTGTTTGACATAGATGTTTCAAAGAGCTGTCAGTCAAGGCGAGCTCATGAATACAAGCTCCCCACCCACTCAGCCTGTTGTTTCAAACTTCCTGGTAGTTAGCCATGAGAGAAAAAGTACTTTTCAGAATGACTTTTCAGGACCTGTAAGATAGGAGTATTTAACTCCAGAATGTTTCTGAAAACTTCCCCCAATCAAATCGTAAAAACACAGACTATGCTATTTAATGCTCTGGCATACAGGGACGCACACACTCGGATTCCCGCAGGCAGGCAGGCAGGCAGGCAGGCAGGCACACACACACCCACACATATACGGATGATCGCAGTTAGGCACGCACACACACACACACACACACACACACACACACACACACACAGCGGGAGTTGAGACAGTACTTACAGCATCTTTTGGCGGCCTCCACACACAGCTCCTCAGCGGTGAAGCAGTCTTTGAGGAACTCCAGCGGGTGAGTATCTGGTAGGTAGAAATGAATCTCCAGACCTCTCATGGTCACAGTGACGGGGCCCTCGGCCCTCCTTGACCTCCTCATCTTCCCACACAGTTGCCTGCCCAGCTCCATCACCCCCAGACTTGGCATCCAGACTCTGGAAGGAGGGAGAGGGATGGTGACTTGGAGTGGGTAAATGTGTCAGGAGTGGGTAATGTATTGATCCAGAGGTGAGCTCACTGTAGCAGCGATGCAGAGTCCTGCATACCCTGATGACTCACGTTCCAACATGGGCTGCCCCCAACACACACACCTACTGAGGCGACGTCATTCACAACACACACACCTACTTAGATAATCTCACCAAAACAAACACACCTCTTGAAATGTCATTCACATACCTTCATAGATTAAATCAAAACACACACACACACACACACACACTCCTCTACCAAGGTAACCCTATTAATAACACACATGCCCACTGAATTGATGGCATCAAGAACAACCACAGAATTATAATTACTCTAGCCATGTTATTTCTAAGAGCACAACACGCTCTGTGGTCCCATGACGTGGCAAGCCAAGGACAAGAGAGTTGACCGAGGATACACTGTCCCCTTTACCCAACTCTCCTACTAGAGGAAGAGAGATAGTTCCCCTCTGCATGCAGATCATCCCATTACTTCTCCCAGCAGCGTTTCCCCTTCCCCTAGAGCGGCGCAGGCAGCACCCACAGTGGCTCGGACACAGCTTTTTTTCATAACAGCCCTTACCAGCCTATCGCCCATGGCGGCGGAGCTTGTTTCATAACAGCCCTTACCAGCCTATCGCCCATGGCGGCGGAGCTTGTTTCATAACAGCCCTTACCAGCCTATCGCCCATGGCGGCGGAGCTTGTTTCATAACAGCCCTTACCAGCCTATCGCCCATGGCGGCGGAGCTTGTTTCATAACAGCCCTTATCAGCCTATCGCCCATGGCTGCGGAGCTCTGATCTACTGACTGATGACGGGATCAGCGGGGTCACAGTACACACACACAACATTTACACAGGTGGGCCAATTTGTAACTTTTTTTTCACTAATTGGTCTTTTGACCAATCAGATCAGCTCTGAAAAAGATCTGATGTGATTGATCAAAATACCAATTATTGGGAAAAAATATATCAGAATTGGGCTGCCACACACACACAAACAAAATAGGCCTACATTAATCATACATCTCTCCACTGATAGGAATATAACAGGACATAAGGATTACATTAAATATGTCTATGCAGAATATAACGCATCTCAACATAAACTTTTCAGAGGAGACTGCGTGAATCATGCCTTCATGGTCGAATTGCTGCAAAGAAACCACTACTAAAGGACACCAATAAGAAGAAGAGACTTGCTTGGGCCAAAAAACACCAACAATGGACATTAGACTGGTGGAAATCTGTCCTTGGGTCTGATGAATCCAAATTTAACATTTTTGGTTCCAACAGCCATGTCTTTGTGAGACGCAGAGTAGGTGAATGGATGATCTCCGCATGTGTGGTTCCCACCGTGAAGCATGGAGGAATAGGTGTGATGGTGCATGGCTGGTGACACTGTCTGTGATTTATTTAGAATTCAAGGCACACTTAACTAGCATGGCTACCACAGCATTCTGCAGCGTTATGTCATCCCATCTGGTTTGCGCTTAGTGGGACAATTTTTTGTTTTTCAACAGGACAATGACCCAACACACCTCCAGGCTGTGTAAGGGCTATTTGACCAAGAAGGAGAGTGATGGAGTGCTGCATCAGATGACCTGGCCTCCACAATCACTCGACCTCAACCCAATTGAGATGGTTTGGGATGAGTTGGACCGCAGAGTGAAGGAAATGAAACCAACAGATGCTCAGCATATGTGGTAACTCCTTCAAGACTGTTGGAAAATAATTCCAGGTGAAGCTGGTTGAGAGAATGCCAAGAATGTGCAAAGCTATCATCAAGGCAAAGGGTGGCTACTTTGAAGAATCTCAAATCTAAAATATATTTTAATTTCTTTAACAGTTTTTGGGGTTACTACACGATTCCATATGTGTTATTGCATAGTTTTGATGTCTTCACTATTATTCTACAATGTAGAAAACAGTAAAAATAAATAAAAACCCTTGAATGAGTAGTTGTCGACTTTTGACTGGTACTGTATATAAAAGTACTATGTATGCAAAATGTATAAATAAAATGTATGTATACATAGCAACAAAGCTGTAAAAACAAAATTTGTGTGCGCCAAAGAGGGGTTAATAAAAAAAATTATATATATATATATATATATATATATATATATATATATTCTAGAAACTATAAAATAACAACAAAAAGAGAGACTAGGCAACATGCAACAATTTTTTAAATATTACGGAGTTACAGTTCATATATGGAAATCAATCAATTGAAATACATTCACTAGGCCCTAATCTATGGATTTCACATGGCTGGGAATACAGATACAGTGGGGCAAAAAAGTATTTAGTCAGCCACCAAATGTGCAAGTTCTCCCACTTAAAAAGATGAGAGAGACTGTAATTTTCATCATAGGTACACTTCAACTATGAAAAAAAATCAAGAAAATCACATTGTAGGATTTTTAATGAATGTATTTGCAAATGATGGTGGAAAATAAGTATTTGGTCAATAACAAAAGTTTATCTCAATACTTTGTTATATACCCTTTGTTGGCAATGACAGAGGTCAAACGGTTTCTGTAAGTCTTCACAAGGTTTTCACACACTGTTGCTGGTATTTTGCCCCATTCCTCCATGCAGATCTCCTCTAGAGCAGTGATGTTTTGGGGCTGTTGCTGGGCAACACGGACTTTCAACTACCTCCAAAGATTTTCTATGGGGTTGAGATCTGGAGACTGGCTAGGCCACTCCAGGACCTTGAAATGCTTCTTACGAAGCCACTCCTTCGTTGCCGGGCAGTGGGTTTAGGATCATTGTCATGCTGGAAGACCCATCCACGTTTCATCTTCAATGCCCTTGCTGATGGAAGGAGGTTCACTCAAAATCTCACAATACATGGCCCCATTCATTCTTTCCTTTACACGGATCAGTCGTCCTGGTCCCTTTGCAAAAAAACAGCCCCAAAGCATGATGTTTCCACCCCCATGCTTCACAGTAGGTATTGTGTTCTTTGGATGCAACTCAGCATTCTTTGTCCTCCAAACACGACGAGTTGAGTTTTTACCAAAAAGTTATATTTTGGTTTCATCTGACCATATGACATTCTCCCAATCTTCTTCTGGATCATCCAAATGCTCTCTAGCAAACTTCAGACGGGCCTGGACATGTACTGGCTTAAGCAGGGGGACACGTCTGGCACTGCAGGATTTGAGTCCCTGGCGACGTAGTGTGTTACTGATGGTAGGCTTTGTTACTTTGGTCCCAGCTCTCTGCAGGTCATTCACTAGGTCCCCCCGTGTGGTTCTGGGATTTTTGCTCACCGTTCTTATGATCATTTTGACCTCACGGGGTGAGATCTTGCGTGGAGCCCCAGATCGAGGGAGATTATCAGTGGTCTTGTATGTCTTCCATTTCCTAATAATTGCTCCCACAGTTGATTTCTTCAAACCAAGCTGCTTACCTATTGCAGATTCAGTCTTCCCAGCCTGGTGCAGGTCTACAATTTTGTTTCTTTGACAGCTCTTTGGTCTTGGCCATAGTGGAGTTTGGAGTGTGACTGTTTGAGGTTGTGGACAGGTGTCTTTTATACTGATAACAAGTTCAAACAGGTGCCATTAATAGAGGTAACGAGTGGAGGACAGAGGAGCCTCTTAAAGAAGAAGTTACAGGTCTGTGAGAGCCAGAAATCTTGCTTGTTTGTAGGTGACCAAATACTTATTTTCCATCATAATTTGCAAATAAATTCATTAAAAATCCTACAATGTGATTTTCTGGATTTTTTCCCTCATTTTGTCTGTCATAGTTGAAGTGTACCTATGATGAAAATTACAGGCCTCTCATCTTTTTAAGTGGGAGAACTTGCACAATTGGTGGCTGACTAAATACTTTTTTGCCCCACTGTATGCATCTGTTGGTCACAGATACCTAAAAACAAAAAAATAGGTGCGTGGATCAGAAACCAGTCAGTATCTTGTGTGACCACTATTTGCCTCATGCAGCGCGAGATATCTCCTTCACATAGAGTTGATCAGGCTGTTGATTGTGGCCTGTGGAATGTTCCACTCCTCTTCAATGGCTGTGTGAAGTTGGTGGACATTGGCGGGAACTGGAATACGATGTCGTACGTCGATCCAGAGCATCCCAAATGTGCTCAATGGGTGACATGTCTGGTGAGTATGAAGGCCATGGAAGAACTGGGACATTTTCTGCTTCCAGGTATTGCGTACAGATCCTTGCGACATCTGGCCGTGCATTATCATGCTGAAACATGAGGTTATGGATGATTGGCATGACAATACCAAACTTTGTCCAAACATTTCAAACAACTTTCCTAATCCAACTTTAGGTATTTTAAAACGTAAATAATCTATAAAATGTAAGACGGGATAAACTGCGTTCAATAGTGGATAAAATGAAAGTGGAGCGAGCTTCAGGTCACGCGCCCCAAACAAAACAGTACACTTGGCTATACACCCAGAAAGGAAATGGCTACTTCTTCATTTCTCAAAAGAAAAACATCAACCAATTTTTAAAGACCGTTGACATCTAGTGGAAGCTATAGGAACTGCAAGCATATTTCTATTAAAACAGGCTTGCCATAGAAACCAGCTTCTGGGCCTGAGTAGCAGGCAGTTTACTTTTGGGCACGCTTTTCATCCGGACGTGAAAATACCACCCCCTATCCCAGAGAGGTTTTAAGCACACTGAAAACTTTTTCCCTAATAATTTGCCTAGGCTGCTCCTCTTCCGTTGGCACTCAATCAAGGTGAGAGATGTAGGCTAATCATTGATGTGTGTATAGTGTGATTTAAGGTAACATTTAAAATGGGGTGTTTCTATATGCATGAAAAAAATACATACGGTGCCTTCAGAAAGTATTCAGACCCCTTGACTTTTTCCACATTTTGTTACAGCCTGAATTTAAAATGTATTAAATTAAGATTGTGTAGGCCAGTGACACACACACACACACACACACACACACACACAATACCCCATAATGTCAAAGTGGAATTATGTTTTTTTAAATTTACATATGTATAAAAAAATTTAAAGATGAAATGTCTTGAGTCAATAACTGTTCAACCTCTTTGTTATGGCAAACCTAAATAAGTTATACGATTTTATTATTACTACCTCATCTCTATACCCCACACATAAAAGTATACGTAAGGTCCCTCAGTCGAGCAGTGAATTTCAAACCCAGATTCAACCACAAGGACCAGGGAGGTTTTCCAATGCCTCGCAAAGAAGGGCAACTATTAGTAGATGGATAAAAAAAACAGATATTGAATATCCCTTTGACCATGGTGAAGTTATTAATTACACTTTGGATGGTGTATCAATACACCCAGTCACTACAAAGATACAGGTGTCCTTCCTAACTCAGTTGCCAGAAAGGAAGGACACCGCTCAGGGATTTCACCATGAGGCAAATAGTGACTTTAAAACAGTTGCAGAGTTTAATGGCTGTGATAGGAGAAAACTGAGGATGAATTACTCCACAATACTGGCTTAATCGACAGTCTGAGTGAAAAGAAGGAAGTCTCTATAGAATAAAAATATTCAAAAACATGCATCCTGTTTACCATAAGACACTAAAGTAAAACTGCAAAAGAAATGTGGCAAAGCAATTCACTTTTTGTTGTGAATACAAAGTGTTATGCTTGGGTCAAATCCAACACAACCCATCACGGGGTACCACTCTCCATTTTTCAAGCATAGTGGTGGCTGCATAATGTTATGGGTATGCTTGTAATCGTTAAGGACTGGTGAGTTTTTCAGGATAACATTTTTAATGGAATGGAGTTAAGCACAGGCAAAATCCTAGAGGAAAACCTGGTTCAGTCTGCTTTCCACCAGACACTGGGAGATGAATTCACCTTTCAGCAGGACAATAACCTAAAACACAAGGCCAAATCTATACTGAATTTGCTTACCAAGAACAGTGAATGGTCCTGAGTGGCAGTTTTGACTTAAATCTGCTTGAAAACCTATGGCAAGACTTGAAAATGATCATCTAAAAATGATCAACAACCAATTTATAGTGCTGGGCGAATAACCGAAATGTCAGTTGACCGACATCTGTTGAATTATTTGAATTCCATTTTGTTCAGTTTTTTTCTGTGAGCTCAATGCACACATTGCACAGTTCTCTACGGATAAATCAAATACAGCCTGAACTGTCTGATGTAATAGGGAGTTGTCATTTCCAACTATTCTACATAGTTTAGCTCAGAAAACATTACCTACAATGATATTTGTATGTTCACAGATGAAATGTAATGTTTCACGCATGACTTTTCTTATGATCCTGACAAATTATGCATGGATTTTCTTACAAGCCTAACTATGTGTAAATTCAATTTTTTGGCAGCTATCTGGCTCCATAAACCCTCGCTTCTCTTATATCGAGGCGGAGTTGGATTTTAATGACTGGTGGCAGCAACAACATTGTGTCAAAATTAGTTGGTTCTTGTAAAAAATGCTATTTCTGAAAACCCTTAGCAACATGTACCTATGTTTGTACTGTACAAATACGGTCCTTCCGCGGGGTGTTAATTCATCATTTTAATAAACTTTAAGTGAATACAATCACCGACTTTTCCCTCGCTGCTCATAACTACGTAAACTGAACTCCAATTGGGTCCGTGCTATTCGGGTTCCTTGGGATGTCCCTTGCTGTGTTCAAGCGTTCGTCGTAACAAGGAAACTCGGAAAAGTACGACTTTCTAACTGGTTGTAGTTATACACGTGCAGTTAGTTATACATTGTAGTTGACATTTTAAATGGTTACCGTAGAGATTAAAGCTGCAACATGTAATTTTTGAGCGAACCGTTATAGATCTGCCATTCTCATTTAAAGCAAGTCCAATAAGCGGTAGAACTGTTCTATGTGCGCCATTTCTATGCTTTCCGTTCTTCAGTTTTTGCGTCTTTTACTTTCGGGTTTGTACAACAGCTTCAAACAGCTGAAAATATAATATTTTGGGTTATGAACAGCGGCTTAGATGGTTCGATTGTCTACACTTTGTTTTGTCACAAACTTTAATTTGGCGAGCTATTAAAATTGGTGGAAATGGTGGAGCAATGTCTGCATATTGCACATTTAATGTACGGGTTATGTACGGGTTAAAGTTAGGGCTATGGTTTAGGGTAGAGACCTCCCAAGGATGCCGGATAGCACAGACTCAATTTAATCTCAGTTTACATTGTACAACTAACGAGATAAAGTCCGTGGTTGTATTCGCTAAAAGTTTTTATTGGGAGTATGAATGTCAATACCCCGCGGAAGGACCGCAGTTGTACAGGACAAACATAGGTACAGTTAAGCGTTTTCAGAATTGACATATGTACAAGAATCGACTGACGGTGACTCAATATTGTTGCTTGTAAATCCCGCGACCAGTCATCAAAACTCAACTCCACCTCGATACAAGAGAACGGAGTTGAGGGTTCCTCAACTATGAAATCCTGTGCATTTGTAACAGCCCGCAATAAGCAGGTGTGAATCTAATAACGATTCTAGTTAAAAGAATATCAGCGGCTTGATGGCTGGTATTTTACTCAATATCAATGTAAAACAGATTGTATGTGTTTTTTACTCACCTAGCCGTTAGCAAGCTAGCCAGATGGCAAGTTTACTTCCGTATCGTTCTGTTCGTAGATCCAGAATATAATTATCCGTTGTGAAACTATAAAGACTGAGTTGATCTTGACAAGAAAATATCCTTAGTCATGTCAATATTCCAAACGAATTTGTTTTTGCCCGACGAGTTTCTTTCCTTTCTGGTCGAAAGCACATACATAATCTTTCTAGCTAACCCTTCCTGTCAAGTATCGTCCCTATTCCCGAAAATAGTGCATCATGCTCAGCTTCACGCATTCTGATTGGTGCATTACTCCTTCAGTCAAGTGATCCTTTAGCCCACAGACACTGTCATATATGTTGTTAACCCTAGACTGGAGGGAGCAGTAAACTGAAGGAAATCACATCCGTTGTAGTGTGTGTGTGTGTGTGTGTGTGTGTGTGTGTGTGTGTGTGTGTGTGTGTGTGTGTTTGTGTGTTTGTGTGTGTGTGTGTGTGTGTGTGTGTGTGTGTGTGTGTGTGTGTGTGTGTGTGTGTGTGTGTGTGTGTGTGTGTGTGGAGATAATAAAACCCTCCCTCATCTTTCATGGGTCTTAAAATCCACACAAAAGGGTGTGAGGTTATTATAAATGTCACAATTTCTGTTGCCATGTAGGCTTTTGGGAGTTATTTTCATAGTAATGTTCTATGTATATTACTCATGTAATACACCATGCACAGTACCCTGCCCTGAACCTTAGACACTGTCACTATCGGCTACCACCCGGTACTCTGCCCTGCACCTCAGAGACTGCTGCCCTATGTACATAGTCCTTGAACACTGGTCACTTTAATATGGTTTACTCTTTTATCCACTTGATATGTATATACTGTATTCTAGTCATGGCTCATCTTATATAGCTACTACTGTACAAACGTTTCTATTCATATACTGTCCATACTGTCTATACACACCATTTACATACATACATTTAAGCAATAAGGTGGTATAGGGCCAATATACCACGGCTAAAGGCTATTCTTTGGCACTACGTAATGCAGAGTTCATTTATACATCCCTTAGCCGTGGTATATTGGCCATACACAACAAACCCCCGAGGGGCCTTGCTGCTATTATAAACTGGTTACCATCGTAATTAGAGCAGTAAAAATAAAACTTTTGTCATATGCATCTGATATTTATTTAACCAGACAAGTCTTATTTTACAATGGCAGTCTTGGAACAGTGGGTTAACTGCCTTGTTCAAGGGCAGAAGGACCAACTTTTACCTTTGTCAGCTTGGGGATTTGACCTAGCAACCTTTCGGTTACTGGCCCAACACTCTAACCACTAGGATACCTGCCGCCCTGATATACCACGGCTGTCAGCCAATCAGCATTCAGGGCTCGAACCATCCAGTTTATAAATGTATTTATATTCCGGACTCTGACATTGCTCCTTCTAATGTGTCTTAATTGAACTGTTGGATTATGTGTGTATTGTTGTTGTATTCCTAGCTAATGCTAGGACCTGCAAAACTGTGGATGTGAACAATAAACTTTGATTTGATTTGATGCATACATTAGTCTAATGTGGATTCGATACCCAAAAATATATATATACAGTAGATATATCTTGCCTCTTTAACAGGCACTCAGTGTCTGGTATAGCTCAATACAAATGCACCGAGACTCTAAAAGCATTTCATTATATAATTTGCAACACATGGAAAAATCAATTCCTTCTAACTGTTACAGTAATATCACTTAGATTTGCATGTCAAAAATCCATCAGTTGTGGGTTACAGGAAACATTGATTGTCCTTGGTGAGGAACACCCCATTCACAATTGTGTTTGTTTCTGACCATCTTCATAAATGATTTACATCTTTAATTAATAACCCTTTCTCTGTTCAAAAGATGGGAAAGGGCTTTTTCTGTTGCAATTGAGATGTAATAGGGAATTATGCTCCTCCATTTCTTTCCCATCTGATCATATTTCAAAATATGATCATCAACATTTCTTATTTACAGTATTGTCACGTAGTCCAAAAAGGAGGCCAACTGTCAAATGGAAACTGACATCCTCGTAGTGAGGTGGGAGGAAATAGAGTGCCAGGTCTTTTAAGATGGTCCAGTCTGTCTGTAGGAGAGGGACTTCCCGTCCCATATCTGATGTGTTACAAATGTGTTCGTTTTCCAGGAACCGTGGGCAGAAATTTCCCAAGAATGTTGTCGTCACTGACACAATAAGAAAGTGCAAGGTGTCGGCCAAATGTATTACAAACCTACCATATTAAAACTAACTTTTAAAAATACTGTATACAGGTATGTAGGCTAGTAAGTATGTGATACATGCTTACATTTTTTTTTAAAATTACATTCTATATGATTAATAGAACCATTCATATGTAACAGTCCCAAAAGTGTCAATCACAGAAGTGCTTATAAATTTGTCATTATGAGACTGTGGTGCTGTAAGTGTGAATGATGATTTGTTATAGCTTCAGCTGGAACTTCCAGGTTCACAGCTATCCTCGGGGTCTCCAGTAAACTGAAAGGCAAGGGAATGCCATTACAGTGTAGTGAACGAAAAGCAAAAACCACAGGTCACCGTTAGCAAACCACTACATTCTCACAGCTATAGGAGAAAATAAAACATTGATTTTCAAAATAGGGATGTGAAACAGAAGGCGACTTTTAACTACAGTTCTTTGTTTCCCAAATTTCTCTGTCAGTGGTTTTATTATTTACCAGAATTGATTTTCCACTGATTGCCATATCTCCAAAGTTATATTGTGTGATTAGGGTGATTCAGGAACCTTTTTTATCCTCAAAACCATTTAAAACTTTGATCTGTCCAGTTAAACTGAACCGTGTGGATTGATATCTGTTGTGGTGAGTGAGTGGAAAAACATGTATGGGCAGAGAAAGGAGAGCGAGCGGGATAGAGAGGAGGGTGGGGGCAGACAGAGAAAGGGAGGGGTAGAGAGAGGGGATAAGGAGGGAGGGGCCAGAGAGAGGGTGAAAGATGTGATGTGACCTTTTGTTTGTCTGTGAGGGGATTTCCGCATTGACTTCCTGTATTGCTAACATTCTAAGGACATGTGTCAAACAGGAGTCTTATTTAAATACCTTTACTTATATGTTGTTATTTATATTATACAATCATACCAAAAATGTATTATTAACTTTTACAAATGTGTTTGTATTATTTATTATATAGAAATCTAATCAGAGTTATTAATCAATTTGAAAATGTGATGTTTTTATTTTAGATATTTTATATCTTTAATTATCAATATTTTCACACAAAACATCACAGGCTATAATGTCTTTAATAATGCATTTTATTTCTGGAAATGTAATTAAATTACTGTAGTGGCCCCACACTTGAGTATTATAAATAACATGACTACATATTATTTTCAGTTTCTTTCTGATTTATTTGCATTTAATGAAAAACATGAATGACTCAAATGCTATAAAATAAGAATTTGTTCACTTTCAACTTATGACATAATACATCATACACCATTTTTTGTCAAATAAAATAAAAACATTTAGGCTATAATCATACATTTTCTAATTATCCAAATATTTGTACGTGGTTTTAAAAAATGTAAGTTGGAGACACAACATTGTAATATCCCATATGTAATTATTTCAGAGACACAAAAGTTCCTGCCTTTTTCCTTCACTGCAGCACCAGTTCCCTCCCTCCATCCATCCATCATCACATAGTCAGTGGGTCAGGTGTGTCAAGATGGCAGCCATCCTTCAGTTATCACAGTACTGTACCTTTAAAATGGACAGCATCAGCACAGTGATAACTGAACCAGGGCAGCCTGGATGTCAGATTTAGCAGACAGGAGACATGAGCCAAGAGCCAGGGGCCCAGTCAGTCTGAGTTGCAGCACAGTGACGGTACAGCATCAGCAGTGGTGGTGGCAGTGCAACCAAACGCCCTGCCAAGGTGTCAGGATGCCATCCGTCTTCATAATACCAGGCCAGGGTCAAAGACAAACACAGCACTGGGAGTCCAGAGCAACAATAATACCCCACAGTCAGTCATACTGTTTTATTGCAGATGGAACCATGCTATAAATAGGGGGGACAGGAGAATGAGTAGACGCTGTATGATATAGGGTCGGCAGATGGGGGTGCCTTTGGAGATTATGAAAATATGCTAAAACCATAAATCATGTTTGTACTCATGTTTTCCACAGTCTCTAATTACATGAATGAGAACACATTCGCATGCAGAAGTAATGTAAACAGGCTTCTCTATACTATAGGTTACACAGGGAACTGCATTTAACAAAACCTGCAAATCTTTGTAATTATTCACAAGAGATAATTATGCATGTGCTATGAATTCAATACAGTCATTACATAATTCTAGAAAGGTATTTTACTACCATGAGTACGATGTCTTTCTCACCTCATATGAATGTAATCCCAATATCATACATGTGTAACAGCTGTAGTGTATCATCTTTTTCCTAAACTTTTTTGAACATGTCTTTTTACAGGAATAACACCGTGTTAATTGGTCGACGCCAGCACTGTTTACCCAGTACAGTGTTTGAACTGCATAATTTATACCACAGAGCTGACGTAAGACTTGTTATGATTTATTGGGGCTCCGCCCTCAGCGCGCGAAGCCTCTCCAGCAGTCCAGTCGCGTAGTCTGATCGCAGAGACTCCTCCCTAGCTCTGTCCGCCCTCCGCTTCATGTAAACAACTCGATTAGCTGGTTCTGTTTGATATCACAGGATTGCACAAGCACTTGCCAACAATTATTTAAAAAATAAAAAGCTGCGCAATGTTGAGAGAACAGTTGAATCGAGCAAAACACATAACATTGGTTGCATAATTCAATTGTAAAAATGTAAATAGCCTAGCTACAAAACTTACCATAGATAGACTGTACTTCTTATAATAGCCATATCAGACCCTTCAATAATCGTGAAGAGCCCACCATCATATTAAATAAACGTACTTTCTTTCAAAACATATGATCACTATTATAAGAAAATAAAATGCAATCAACACATTTCAATTGCTTGTTGGTGTTTCTATAGCCTAAATAAAACAAGAGTAAGGTTATTTAAAAACCTTTGTAAATAGGCTGTCTATCATTTGACAAATTTGAAAATACATAAATTGCCATAATAACTTTGATATTCAATAAGAAGACCATGTCAAACAGCAATGCTTTCTTTTCTATTGAGTCGTATTAATGTGCAGCAAACGCTAACGCCCAGCCTACACACACCCCTTTCTAGTTAAAAACAAGTACTATGTAGTCCAAATGAACATTAGCAATTATCTTTTAATATTTACTTGCAGTACAATATCTGACATATTAGACTTACTTACTTGCATTTTGCGCGTTTCATTCCCGTGTTTCAATTTTTTTTTATGACGCAGCAAGACCCACATAGAACACAACGTGTCGCCATTTTTTGTTGTTATTGAAATCTCTCAACCATGTGACAAAAAAAAACAGCTAGTGAGTAAATGTATAATCTTCCAATTTATTTTCGTCTGATGGATTAGGCAGGTTCCATTGACTCAAGACAACAATAGGCTGTGCATGCGCAGCATTTGACAGCTTTAGGACACTGACGCCGCCGTCTGGTTCGCAACAAGTAGGCTACATTCCTTGGTCTGCAAATGTTGCGCGGAATGACAGCGTCTCTGCGCGTAATGGTATGTAGCCTGGGTGCCAGTCTGTTTCTGTTTTCTTGCCATCTCCGTATGAAATTGTCATGTTTGGCTTGACAATGACAATGGAGTAGGCGAAAGCACAAACATATCTAGGATTAGGCTAGTAATGTGTGATGGCCAATGTTTCAGAAGGACACCTGAAATGCGAGAATTACCGTTGCGCGCGAGCTGTATTGACTGTTGCTGTCAACAATTGTGTCCATTTTGGGATTCACAGTGTTTTGTCAATAGGTGTCTTACACATGACTGGAAACATTCATTCAGATTTATACCATTCATTACGCAGACATTATCAAGATCCTACCCCCTCTCTACTCTCCCCTCTGGAGACGTGCCAATAAATATTACTCCCAAATAGTTCTGAATAGCTTTAATTGCATTCTAATAGCACATCAATGCACGAAGTTGGCCTTTCATACAGTGAAGTAAACTTTCTGGCAACGCAGTGATCCTTTAACCTAATAGTGTATTGAACAAGTAGAGGTGGGTCACACAAACTAGGTCTATGCATGATTGATGACCTTACCGTAGATCTATAGACTTGTGATAGCTGCATAAACTGATGCCTGTAGACTTTAGGTCAGTGAGCTAAAGTGATCTGCAGTCGTGCAGTCGATCCAGGTTCTATTATTCTAATCCGTTATATTCTATACTCTTCTAGTCCTCATGTCTCAGCCATAGATTTACATATGGTTGCTACAATGAATTCCTCATGTCTCCCGCACACTAGAAAACTACAGGTACCAGATTCCTAAGCATTACCAAGATTTCCTGCGCACATTTTTTCTGGATGATGTGTCGGGGCGGTGCTGAGAAATAGGGCGTTGTGTCAGCTCCTCCATCCATTCGCAGAGAGAATCCCTTTCTTAAAGACGCAGGCAACATACTGTCCTTTGAAAACAGGAAAAAAATCTGACTTGGTCTGCGTGAACGACGTGATTTATAACGAATACTTTTGCAGGACACACGCATAAATCTGAGGTGAGGAGTGATTGTGGGCATCCGCGAGGTATCTCTCATTATGCGTGACTGTTGCCCTGTTGTTTTTCTCCATAGTTTAAATCCGACATCTGTACGAAAATAAATCTAGGAAGTTCAATTTCTCTCGCTGATTGGATGAATGAGGCTCTTTATCAACCTTGCAAACTGCAAGTTTCGTTTTTCTTTAGCCTTTATTAATCGTAAGTAACCAACATGGAAAGAAATTGTTTGCTCCTGCAATACTATTATACACTTCAATAACTATGTTAAATGAAACTATTATAACTATAATACATTATAATGCACTTTAATAACTATGTTCCTGTTAACTCAAAGGAACAGAAAGTCTCTGTGCACAGACTTTGATGATACGTTGCACAGTGCACACCATGGGCAACATTGAAATATGCTTATCAATGTTTCAAGGATTGCAAAAAGTATGTTGTGCTTTTCTTTTGTCTCCTCCAGATACAGATACAGTCTGTGGTGTCTCAGGCTATAGTGGATAATGGCCAAACTGTTCCGAGCTGTGATCATGGGTCCACCAGGTTCTGGGAAGGGGACCATATCTGAAAGAATTGCGCAGAGCTTTGGACTCAAACATTTGTCCAGTGGCGACTTCCTTCGGGAGAATATAGCTGCAAATACAGGTTGGCCTATTCTTGATAAGTTACTCACCTTCTACTTATCATTTACCATTCAACAATCTATGTTTAATCTATTATTTTTTCTATGTTTTCTTATTATATATATATATATATATATATATATATATATATATATATACACACGCATTTATAATATATATAATATATAATATATAATATATATATATATATATATATATATATATATATATATATATATATACACACACATTTATAATATATATAATATATAATATATAATATATATATATATATATATATATATATATATATATATATAAATGTGTAGCTGTAAATTAAAAAAACAGCTAAATTCCATATATATATATATACACACACACATTTATAATATATATATATATATATACACACACACATTTCATTTGCCACAGCTAAACCTTCACCCCCAACAGCCTAAGCCTGTTGTCGGAGCTTTCACTTCTGTAAATTCCAATAATATTGTAACACCAGCAGAGGCCCAAGTTCAGGCGAAGTGAAGAGAGTGGCTTCCATGTTGGCACCATGCCGGACTGTATCCAATAACAGTGGAGCATTTCTCAAATCAGGAAACTCCTATCATCCAAGCCACAAAAACAATAGTTCAAGTTAGAAGAGATGGCAAACCTACTGAATTGTCCACATTAAAATACACATATTATAGGGTTTTTAAAAAAAACCAGCTATAAAGAGTTTACTTTGTGTAAGGCTGTGGCAAGTAAAAACCTGTTATAGTGTGTTTAAGATGTTGAACAGCTGTTATAATGTTTATCTCCTAATTACCTTGCTGTTATAACAATGCTGCACCTCCTAAATTATATTGAGTGATGTTTGTAACTTCTCTGATTTTACTTCTCTGAGTCCATTAAATGGAGCCTATTTTAATCAGAACATGTGCCCAGCTCTTTAGCCCACAAATGAAATGTGATGCATTCAGGGCAAACCCAAAACACATGTGTATACTTGTAATTACAGTTGTCAGTACTGCTTTAAGGCCATGCCTTACTAAACTAAACCCAGTTTCCAGACTTACTATACTGGAATTATTTACAGTACATAGGCCTACAGTAGCACTTGTATAAACACGTCATACTCTGTATTGAACCATAGAAAAACCATAGAGATCTTCCGTTTAATTCTGTGGACACAACAATAGTATGCTTTGGCTTTATGTACTTCTATTGTTGCCACTGTAACAACATTGTCGTGATCCAGATTGGTCAGTTGGTCATTCAATGACATTAATCAATTATTGATGACTGTAGTTTAGAAACTGTAGTTTTGTCTGGAGATCCGTCTTAGATGCAAGTTACGTGACTGACTGCTGTGACTAAAGCAGGGGAAAAGTTACGTGACTGACTGCTGTGACTAAAGCAGGGGAAAAGTTACGTGACTGACTGCTGTGACTAAAGCAGGGGAAAAGTTACGTGACTGACTGCTGTGACTAAAGCAGGGGAAAAGTTACGTGACTGACTGCTGTGACTAAAGCAGGGGAAAAGTTACGTGACTGACTGCTGTGACTAAAGCAGGGGAAAAGTTACGTGACTGACTGCTGTGACTAAAGCAGGGGAAAAGTTACGTGACTGACTGCTGTGACTAAAGCAGGGGAAAAGTTACGTGACTGACTGCTGTGACTAAAGCAGGGGAAAAGTTACGTGACTGACTGCTGTGACTAAAGCAGGGGAAAAGTTACGTGACTGACTGCTGTGACTAAAGCAGGGGAAAAGTTACGTGACTGACTGCTGTGACTAATGCAGGGGAAAAGTTACGTGACTGACTGCTGTGACTAAAGCAGGGGAAAAGTCACGTGACTGACTGCTGTGACTAAAGCAGGGGAAAAGAAAGCAGAATGAATGGGTAATCCCTTAGGTGTTGTGTAACTGTCCAGTGAAAATGTCATTTTGAAAAGTTAATATTCTGTTAACTCATACCCAAATAATGTTGTTGAGTCGTCCTATACTTATACTTGTGACCAAAGCATAAATTGGAGGAAAAAACACAACCTTGTATCTCAAACAGACTGTTTAAAAAATGCTTCCTATTTCCTCAAAGTATGATGTCATACTCCTGAAGAGGATGAGCTTAATGTAACAGGTTAGGAGAATTAGTTCAAGGTTAGGAAAAGGGTTAAGGTTAGGTTAGCGAAAATACTCTCCTAACTTGCTACGAAAAGTAACTTCCAATTATAGATGTATTGAAATGGCGTGGGAGTCCCCTGGCCAATCAGCGGTCTACTCGCATGAATATTTTTAATGAACGGTATATGCCCACATGATTCCAAAACAGAAAAGTTGCTTTTTAACAATTAATTAATTACAATTCTTTGGAGGAAAAATATTCCACTCATATTGTAGGTAATTATAGGTCATATTTCAAAGAAATCTGGAAACACTGGACAATTACTTTAAAGCCATAAATGGTATTCCTAGATGGGTTTGCTCTACCTCCCTGCCTCTAGCCTAAAGTCCAGTCTTTCAAAATGTATTAATGTGTTTTACATGTATGGGTATGGATGGCATCATCATCATCATCTTATTTTCTTCTTCATCCTCTCTCCCCTCCCTCCCTCTCCACAGAGGCTGGTGTTCTTGCTAAGACCTACATAGAGAGGGGTCTGATGGTACCGGACCATGTGATGACACGGCTCTTACTGCCCAGGCTGGAGGAGATGACTCGCCACAGCTGGCTGATGGATGGTAAGATCACACACACACACATACACTGCTCAAAAAAATAAAGGGAACACTTAAACAACACAATGTAACTCCAAGTCAATCACACTTCTGTGAAATCAAACTGTGCACTTAGGAAGCAACACTGATTGACAATACATTTCACATGCTGTTGTGCAAATGGAATAGACAACAGGTGGAAATTATAGGCAATTAGCAAGACACCCCCAATAAAGGAGTGGTTCTGTAGGTGGCGACCACAGACCACTTCTCAGTTCCTATGCTTCCTGGCTGATGTTTTGGTCAATTTTGAATGCTGGCGGTGCTTTCACTCTAGTGGTAGTATGAGACGGAGTCTACAACCCACACAAGTGGCTCAAGTAGTGCAGCTCATCCAGGATGGCACATCAATGCGAACTGTGGCAAGAAGGTTTGCTGTGTCTGTCAGCTTAGTGTCCAGAGCATGGAGGCACTACCAGGAGACAGGCCAGTACATCAGGAGACGTGGAGGAGGCCGTAGGAGGGCAACAACCCAGCAGCAGGACCGCTACCTCCGCCTTTGTGCAAGGAAGAGCACTGCCAGAGCCCTGCAAAATGACCTCCAGCAGGCCACAAATGTGCATGTGTCTGCTCAAACGGTCAGAAACAGACTCCATGAGGGTGGTATGAGGGCCCGACGTCCACAGGTGGGGGTTGTGCTTACAGCCCAACACCGTGCAGGACGTTTGGCATTTGCCATTTGCCAGAAAACACCAAGATTGGCAAATTCGCCACTGGCGCCCTGTGCTCTTCACAGATGAAAGCAGGTTCACACTGAGCACATGTGACAGACGTAACAGTCTGGAGTCGCCGTGGAGAACGTTCTGCTGCCTGCAACATCCTCCAGCATGACCGGTTTGGCGGTGCGTCAGTCATGGTGTGGGGTGGCATTTCTTTGGGGGGTCGCACAGCCCTCCATGTGCTCGCCAGAGGTAGCCTGACTGCCATTAGGTACCGAGATGAGATCCTCAGACCCCTTGTGAGACCATATGCTGGTGCGGTTGGCCCTGGGTTCCTCTTAATGCAAGACAATGCTAGACCTCATGTGGCTGGAGTGTGTCAGCAGTTCCTGCAAGAGGAAGGCATTGATGCTATGGACTGGCCCGCCCGTTCCCCACACCTGAATTCAATTGAGCACTGGGACATCATGTCTCGCTCCATCCACCAATGCCACATTGCACCACAGACTGTCCAGTAGTTGGTGGATGCTTTAGTCCAGGTCTGGGAGGAGATCCCTCAGGAGACCATCCGCCACCTCATCAGGAGCATGCCCAGGTGTTGTAGGGAGGTCATACAGGCACGTGGAGGCCACACACACTACTGAGTCTAATTTTGACTTGTTTTAAGGACATTACATCAAAGTTGGATCAGCCTGTAGTGTGGTTTTCCCACTTTAATTTTGAGTGTGACTCCAAATCCAGACCTCCATGGGTTGATAAATTTGATTTCCATTGATAATTTTTGTGTGATTTTGTTGTCAGCACATTCAACTATGTAAAGAAAGAAGTATTTTATAAGAATATTTCATTCATTCAGATCTAGGATGTGTTATTTTAGTGTTCCCTTTATTTTTTTGAGCAGTGTATATACACACCACACACACACACACACACACACACACACACACACACACACACACACACACACACACACTTGTAAACTAGACTTGATGGGGACACATGACAGACACACACACATACAAAGCTGCACCCTCCCCACAGTCGCCCTCACCCCTCTCTTCTCTCCCTCAGGGTTTCCCTGTACCCTAGCCCAGGCCAAGGCTCTGAACAGTACCTGTGATCTGGACCTGGTCATCAGCCTCAACATCCCTTATGAGACCCTGAAGGACCGGCTGAGTGATCGCTGGATCCACCCAGCCAGCGGCAGGGTCTACAACAGGGGATTCAACCCTCCACGCGTACAGGTCCGTAATGTAGTGATTCTCTCCTTTTAATCACCAGTTTGTCACCCTTTTCTCACCTTTTCACGTGTTTAGACTTCTGGTTAGTCTGTCTGTTCCTCCCAGAACCCAGCACTAAGCAATGGTTTCTACAGAAGGCTGTGAAAATATGGTACCAGATTATCTTGTATTTGTTTATGATCAGTACAATCTTTGAATAATTTGAATGTGAGGGGTAACTCTCTGTGTACAGTTTTCATGAGTTTACGCCATTGCTGTAAGAATCTCTCTGTGTTGTGTCATCTCTCCAGGGCAGGGATGACCTCAGCGGAGAGCCTCTGATCCAGCATGATAATGACCAACCAGAGGCCCTAGTGGCCAGACTGAGGCACTACAAGGACGTGGCCAAGCCAGTCATAGACCTGTACAAGTACGTCCACTCTTCACATCACTGACACATTTTTAAAAGCACTGTGTAAATAACTTGCCCTGTAAAGTCTAGTCTAATCTTGTGTAGTCAGTTTATCATTAATGTCCATGGTCAGAAATACTGTACCCACCTTCGTACTCTCTCACCATTGCTTATTTAACGTTTTTGGCCATACTTTACGTTCTTACATGGACATTTCAGATAAAGTACATAACTGATCAGTTACATAGTAATTACAATTTAGTTTCAATATTATTATAATGTTACTACAATATAATGTGTTTAAGCTACATGGTATCAATGCAACGATGCATCTAAAGTGTGACCTTATTTTCCTCCCCAGGTCAAAGGGCATCCTGCACACGTTTTCTGGCACAGAGACCGACAGGATCTGGCCTTACATCAACTCTCTTCTCAGCACTAAGATCCCTAGACGACCTGAGACAGACACACAGCACATCCCAATGCCCTGAGCAGAGCAGAGGTGACACAGTAGGAGTGCAGGCCATGCACAGGAGCTGTTAGGAGCCTCTTTAGCTTGGCAGTTGCTACCAAAACATGTCTGCAATACAATCTTATGCACTACATACAGGTGAAGTCAAAAGTTTACATACACTTAGGTTGGAGTCATTAAAACTTGTTTTTCAACCACTCCACAAATTTCTTGAAAACAAACTATAGTTTTGCAAGTCGGTTAGGACATCTACTTTGTGCATGACACAAGTAATATTTCCAACAATTGTTTACAGGCAGATTATTTAATTTATAATTCACTGTATCACAATTCCGGTGGGTCAGAAGTTTACATACACTAAGTTAACTGTGCCTTTAAACAGCTTGGAAAAATCCAGAAAATTATGTCATGGCTTTAGAAGCTTCTGATAGGCGAATTGACATAATTTGAGTCAATTGGAGGTGTACCTGTGGATGTATTTCAAGGCCTACCTTCAAACTCAGTGCTTCTTTGCTTGACAAGACCTCAGAAAAAAAATTGAAGACCTCCACAAGTCTGGTTCATCCTTGGGAGCAATTTCCAAACGCCTGAAGGTACCACGTTCATCTGTACAAACAATAGTATGCAAGTATAACCACCATGGGACCACGCAGCTGTCATACCGCTCAGGAAGGAGACGCGTTCTGTTTCCTAGAGATGAACGTACTTTGGAAAAGTGAAAAGTGAAAATCAATCCCAGAACAACAGCAAAAGACCTTGTGAAGATTCTGGAGGAAACAGGTACAAAAGTATCTATATCCACAGTAAAACAAGTCCTATATCGACATAACCTGAAAGGCCGCTCAGCAAGGAAGAAGCCACTGCTCCAAAACCGCCATCAAAAAGCCAGACTACGGTTTGCAACTGCACGTGGGGATAAAGATTGTACTTTTTGAAGAAATGCCCTCTGGTCTGATGAAACAAAAATATAACTGTTTGGCCATAATGACCATCGTTATGTTTGGAGGAAAAACGGGGAGGCTTGCAAGCCGAAGAACACCATCTCATATATTGAAGCAACATCTCAAGACATCAGTCAGGAAGTTAAATCTTGGTCGCAAATGGGTCGAAAAAAGTCAAGGTATTGGAGAGGCCATCTCAAGTCCCTGACCTCAATCCTTTAGAAAATGTATGTGCAGAACTGAAAAAGCCTGTTCGAGCAAGGAGGCTTTGAAATCTGACTCAGTTACAGCAGCTCTGTCAGGAGGAATGGGCCAAAATTCACCCAATTTATTGTGGGAAGCTTGTGGAAGGCTACCCGAATCGTTTGACCCAAGTTAAACAATTTAAAGGCAATGCTACCAAATACTAATTGAGTGTATGTAAACTTCTGACCCACTGGGAATGTGATGAAAGGAATAAAAGCTGAAATAAATAATTCTCTCTACTATTATTCTTACATTTCACATTCATAAAATAAAGTGGTGATCTTAACTGACCTAAGACAGGGAATTTGTATTTAAATGTATTTGGCTAAGGTGTATGTAAACTTTCGACTTCAACTATAAATCAGGAGGCCACACCTTCAGTCCTCAAGGGCTACAGTGTACGGTTTTCATCCTTACCTGTTAACCAGAGACTGATTTCCCCTCTCCAGATAATAAGTATGAACTCCCAGGAAGAAATGGAAATCAGCAGGACTGCAGAACTTGAGAGCCTGAGTTGTGCAACCCTAAGTATGCCTTTAATAGCCAGACATGCATAAAGATGGTGGCCCCAATGTACTTACCGCAAACGCCTAATTAGCTTTTTTCGCCGTATTATAGAGTGCTCTTCATTACTCTTGTTTTGTGTAACGGAGTGCACTGTATATTACGGCGCCATAGTTGAACAACTCTGTGAGTAGTGCTAAAGCAATGAAGTCATACCTGGATTCCTCCATCTTCATGCACCTTCGCCTCTTACATTCTTATTACTCTTACATAGATAGCCTAGCGGTTAGCGCGTTGGGCCAGTAACCGAAAGGTTGCTTGTTCGAGTCTCTGAGCCAACACAGTGAAATATCTGTTGATGTGCCCTTGAGCAAGGCACTTAACCCTAATTGCTCCATGGTTGCTGTTGATAATGGCAGACCCTGGCCATGACCCCACTCTCCGAAGGTATCTCAAAAAATACATTTCTAATTCACACATGCATATTAATTCGCACTTGTAATTAACTAACTGTTAAAATCTAATTTTTCTTTCATTTAAACTGAAATGACTATTGTTTTCTTCTAAACAGCACACCCTATAATGTGGCTTACTTTTAGAGTTCCGTCAGATTAAGATGTTAATCTTTATCAAAGTTAGATTACATTAATATGTTTTTGTGTTCAATTTAAAACTGTTTTGTTTATTTTCGTTATACCAAATATAACCTTATAAGACTAAATAATGTAAAATGATTATAATGAATTGTTCTAATTCTAATGAATTCTAAAAAACAATGAGGTCTATAACTGCATTAAAAGGGACCAAAGAGTGTTTTAACCAATTGAAAGTGTAATACGTCTGAATGGCTGTATCAGAAAAGGGTTGAGTGTGGTCAGTGTGGTTGGACAGTATTTGTGGGAGGATGTGTCTCCCTGTTAGATTTCAATAAAACAATATGCAAACAGTCGCTGGTGTAAACTGTAATTGGGCCAGTATGAGTATGACAAGCCCATTATGGTGAATGAGTGATTAGGAAAGCTCTTCATACACTGTGTATTACCCCACCACCACACACTGAATGTTTTCTGTCCAGAAGTCATGTTGCTGTCCAAACTCTGGCATATTCCAAGGAAAATAAACATTTTTTCTCAGAATTTCCTTTCAGGTCTTTGACTTCTCAAGGTCAAACACCAGTTCCAGGCACCATGCCTACTATGAATATGCTTACAGTAGAAACTAAATGTCTACCATTCAAAGCTACATTCAGTTTCAGTTGCATTCTCTGAATAGTATTTGTATTCACATCCCTTGACATTTCCAACATTTTGTTGTGTTACAAAGTGGGATTAAATTTACACAAAATACTCTGCAGTGGAAGTATTTTTACATCCATTCTGTTCCCGAAAAACTTGTCAGTCTTTAAAGTTTACAAGCATACCCAGAACATGAAACACAACCCTGCCAAGCCGCACTGCCCACTTAACCCAGAAGTCAGCCAGAAGTCAGCCAGAAGTCAGCCAGAAGAAACACAGTACAACTGGCGACCGAAGTCAGCATGCATGCACCCGACCCACCACAAGGAGATGCTAGAGTACAATTGGACAAGGTGCACCCGGCCCACCACAAGGAGATGCTAGAGTACAATTGGACAAGGTGCACCCGGCCCACCACAAGGAGATGCTAGAGTACAATGGGACAAGGTGCACCCGGCCCACCACAAGGAGATGCTAGAGTACAATGGGACAAGGTGCACCCGACCCACCACAAGGAGATGCTAGAGTACAATGGGACAAGGTGCACCCGGCCCACCACAAGGAGATGCTAGAGTACAATGGGACAAGGTGCACCCGGCCCACCACAAGGAGATGCTAGAGTACAATGGGACAAGGTGCACCCGGCCCACCACCCGGCCCACCACAAGGAGATGCTAGAGTACAATGGGACAAGGTGCACCCGGCCCACCACAAGGAGATGCTAGAGTACAATGGGACAAGGTGCACCCGGCCCACCACCCGGCCCACCACAAGGAGATGCTAGAGTACAATGGGACAAGGTGCACCCGGCCCACCACAAGGAAATGCTAGAGTACAATGGGACAAGGTCCACCCGGCCCACCACAAGGAGATGCTAGAGTACAATGGGACAAGGTGCACCCGGCCCACCACAAGGAGATGCTAGAGTACAATGGGACAAGGTGCACCCGGCCCACCACAAGGAGATGCTAGAGTACAATTGGACAAGGTGCACCCGGCCCACCACAAGGAGATGCTAGAGTACAATGGGACAAGGTGCACCCGGCCCACCACAAGGAGATGCTAGAGTACAATGGGACAAGGTGCACCCGGCCCACCACAAGGAGATGCTAGAGTACAATGGGACAAGGTGCACCCGGCCCACCACAAGGAGATGCTAGAGTACAATGGGACAAGGACATCCCGGCTGGCCAAACCCTCCCCTAACCCTGATGACACTGGGCCAATTGTGTGCCACCTCATGGTTCTCCCGATCACAACACAGCCTGGGATCAAACCCAGGTCTGTAGTGACGCTTTAAGCATGAGGGGGATTAGCAATTGTGTGCCACCTCATAGGTTCTCAAGGTCGCAATGCAGCCTGGGATCGAACCCAGGTCTGTAGTGACACCTCAAGCACTGTGATGCAGTGCCTTAGACTGCTGCGCCACTCAGGTGGCAATGGCGTTCCCACTCAACACTCACTTTATGAAGGCACTGTATAGAAGACTGATGGGTTTCTACTGTGAGTGGTGAGTGGGAACGCCATTGCTAACATATTAGATATGCTATCATAGAACTATATAGGCATACTGTGATGATGCAGCATCTGTATGAATCCAGTCCACCATGCATTCTAATGAAGTATAATGTGACAGTTACAGCACCCCTCCCTTATTTTACCTGAAATGCACAAGGTCCTCTACTCCGACAATTAATCCACAGATAAGAGTGTAAACCAAATTTGTTTCTAATAATCTCTCCTCTGCTAGGCTTCTTCTTATGACTTTATATGGTGGTTGGCAACCAACTTTAGGTTGCATTACCACCACCAACTTGACTGGAGTGTGGACCTCAGTTCACCTTTCAGTCACCCACTGGGTATATGCTGCTAAAAAAAACAATGAGGAGATGGGAGAGGCAGGGCTTGCAGCAGCCAAGTCACAAATATAATCAAGTATATTTTAGTGCCTAGCTATGCAGACTCTCGTTGACACGCGCAAGCAGTGTGGATGCAATGATTGAATAACATGTATGTGTACATTTATTTTTCAAGGATTGGGCACATAACAAGTGGTGTGGTCAGCATGGCAGTCTCATGTAAATGTCAGCACATGTGAGTTAATTTTAATTTCCATCTATCCAGTCCCCAAATCCCTACTCAGATTTTGCTTGCCTATGTTTTATTAGTAGGCTACGGCAAAATATGATGCGCTGTGTAGTCAGCATTCTGAGGCGCTAATCTGCGCATTTTTCCAGTATATGGATCTATGTGACATCCGGAACACTTGGGCTCACATGGATAGGCTTCATATTGTTGTTAGATCAGCGAATTGAGGTCGCGGGATTCGTTTCAGTGAAGCTCACATTAAATATAAGGTGATGATATGATGATGTCGTAGTCATTAGTAATTGTAATTTTAGCCAACCGCAGGAGCTGACATTATACACGTCGCCCGTGCACCGCCACCACTTACAGGTTGAGGTACAGAAGGAAGTATCGGTCGTTTGACCTTTGACTGCTCTGGCGGCGAATGTCAAATCGAATGACAAAAAGGTTGGCATTTCTCAGAGCGCAGCTGGGGTCCCCGCGCGGATCTCAGGGGCTGAGGACGTCGGCGTTCCAGAGATAATGACAGCGAGCGCTCTGAAAGGTATGCGAAACGGACTGTATTTTTTTAATACATTTTTGTTGTTGCATAATTCGTTTTAAACCAGATACGTTTTGTTTCAAATGACACTGAAATGATTGTTTCGGAGTAGCATCGTCGTCATGTGTTTCTCCCCGATTAGATTTGAATATTACATAATGATTATCTTCTCTGCCCCATGAATTCTGTTGGCTAGATCCGCATAAAGATATTCTGCATATCATGGTTTGGCAATCAGTAGAAGTCTATCTGCGTTTTTACCATAATATTAGACATTTGAATATCCCATAGCATCGATGATGTTTGGTTCTATTCCGTGCAGGTGTTTTGTCAGGTTACAGGCCTATCTTTAGGCGAGGAAATGCGTAACGATGGGAAAACAGCCCTGTGCGCTCAGACTCTGTATGACGTTACATACCTTTTCCTGTTGCCGCTTTAAGCTTTTTTATGCATTTTCTAGTAATTATGAGCCAAAAACATGCACTCATATGAATGGTGAAACCGCCGGCCTAAACAACCAAGCGCACTGAATGACAAATATGACCGGGGGGATTTTTAGGCATGATCTGAGATTATTAATGACTCACTATTTTAAATGGGGGGGAAACACTAAAATATGTAATATGTGTTTAGCTAATGATTCTCATAGTTTTTAAAGTCACTAACTCATTAAAATGGAAAACTACATGCTAAGTAAAAGAAAAACTGGCTATGCCGTGGATTATTAATGTTGCTGAATACAGTGGAGGGGCAGGTTGAAGAAGACGACGACAATATAGAGAAACCAACTAAATATTCTACGAATTATTTGCTATCATTCTTTTATGAATTATTTAGCTCAGATTTCAAAGGAAATGGGTTTTGCTGAGGAAAACATTGTAGGGAAATCCCTTGCATGATCCAGGTGCTGAAGCGATGGCCAGTTCTGGTTTCATATGGTGGCAGTGTCGTGCCGCCTCCTGTCCTATGCCGCACGGTGGTGTCACATGATGAGATGCGTGGTTTCCGTTTCACACCAGACTAGTAAAACCGTTAATACTGACGATGACATTATATTATCGAAACTAGATACATTCAGGACAACATTTTTCAGTGCAGGTGTTAGTGTAATAGCTTATTAATATGGTGTATTGATATTACTTGCCTATAGGCTAATTAAGAGCAAATAACCCCATGAAGGCTTAACTTGATTTATTACCCTTTTAAGAGCATATTTCTCTTATGCATACATTTCAACGAAATTACGTTGAACCAACGTGGAATAGACATCGAATTGACTTCTGTGCCCAGTGGGTTGTGATATATAGCAATACTATGTTTTATTTTCATTCCATCATGATTCCTTTGATGATGATTGGAAAGATGTTTAGAGATTCTTCATTAGGCTAAGCAAGAATCTATTTAGTTCAAAATGTAAAGACAGTTGCATGGACAATAGGCTACACACAGATCAAGTAATTTAGGCTACTGTCTGCCAGTGAACCCTAACCCTAGCCAGCAGATTTTACAGGTCAATAAAGCTTTAACCTGTAGGGATAATCATTAATCCACTGTCCACCATTAAATATGATGGCAAATCCACCGATTCAAGCAGAAAATATGATTTTAGGTCAGTCAGTTTAGTGAAGATAATGGCTGTATGGCTGGACTGGATTCAAGTAGCCTATTGTTGTCCTCAATATCCATAAGTCTTAAAAATCATGAAGTATAGCAGTTTTTGAAGAGGCGTAGCTGGAAGAGTGAAATAAACTTCTGTTTATGAGGCGAAGGTCTTATAAAACATCACAAGATCTTTGTTAAACTACAACTTCCTTAACCCACGGTGCTTAAACCTCTCCTGTAAAGGAATAAAGGAATGCAATGTGGCATTTAAACCTATATAGTAAGTTAATAAAGGTAGTAGTAGGCTGGGCTATAGAGTTAGATTCTTTTAATGGCTGTCATTTGTTTTTTATGTAGCAGGTTTACGATAATCTCTCCCTGTTTATTCATATTCGCTTATCTGTCCATTATTCTGGATGATGTGGAAGTGTAGTTGTCATTGTAGTGTGATTTTTTCTGCTTTTCGAACTTGGATCCCAAATACAGTACAGTGGACACTCTCATCATCCAAGTGATCCCTTCTTGCATCACACAGTTCTGTGACCATAGACATAAAATAGTGGTCAAAAGGGGGTCAAAAGGTCAATGCCAGGACATTACATTGCTTTTGATGCCCAAGTCCAGTCCTCTCAGCGAGTGAGGATTGTAACCATTTGAATTGGAGACTGACTGCAGGAGTAGTAGTGCATCTGGGGTAAATGTCTGATGTTGGGAGGTTAGCTGTCAGAGGAAACTAAATCCTACAATAGAGCGGCACTTTGCATCCGGTTACGTCTGGAATCATTTCTCCTTTTGGACATTCCCTTGCCTGCTGTGCTTTCAGTCCAGGGCTCCTGTTGTAAAGGGTTTCCCAGGCCCGGGTTCTGCTTTGAGAAACCATGCAGCCCTTTAGTTGCCAGGGAACTGGGCCAAGGAAGGAAGCATGCTGCAGAACGCCAAGTAGCTGTCTTGGTGTGCGTTCCAAATAGCACACCATTCCCTATATAGTGTAATACTTTTGACCAGTGGTAGAAAAAGTACCCATTTATTATACTTGAGTAAAAGGAAAGATACCTTTTAATAGAAAATAACTCAAGTAAAAGTGAAAGTCACCCAGTAAAATACTACTTGAGTAAAAGTCTAAATGTATCTGGTTTTAAATGTACTTAAAGGATAAGTTTATCAAAGTTTACCAAAATCCAGAAACTCCCAAGTGATTCCATACATTGAAACTAGATCAGTGGAGCTTGCCCTCTCCCCCTCTCTCTCCCTGTAGCGCTGTACTGAAACCGGTGCAAAAACGGGTCACGTGACTCGTGACATTGCTGGATGCAGGCCTTGCTTTCCTCCTTTGCCAGTGAATTCATGATTCATAAATCAGCAATTATGGACAAAATCATTTTTTATTGAAAGTGCATGGCCAAATTAGCTATTTTGGTCAGAAGTACTATATGTTTTGAGTCACAAAATGTGTACTTTTCCACCTAAAACATTTTAGATTTATTTATGATAATTATTTTATATAGCCGACTGCTAAAATACAGCTGTTTCTACTGTATGTCCATGGACTGGATCTGGAGCAGTGCCAAAATACAAATAGGTGTTTGAGAAGAGAACGCGACAAAACAACGGAGGTATGTAGCCCAGTCTGACTCTGGAAGTTTGCAGTGTTCTTATTGTGTTAGTACCATTGCATCATATAATGTAGACATAGAGGCATAGGTGCTCTACAGGTTAGCATATGTTCCCTACATAACAGCTGGGGTTGAGAGACAATAGACATTGTGTCACCTTTATTTGCAGAATAGAATACCCCCAAAACATGGTGATAAATAAACATAGGCTATATAGTGTTTCGGACTAATATGAAAACATAATCCCACTAACAGTCCCGTTCATAGAGGTTGATCATAAGCGATCATTCAATAAAGTAAAGTTGCCACTTACTCGTTAGATAACTGTCCATTTGACCCAGGTGAAACAGGGATGCGTCTCCAATTCGGTTGATCCTGGGGATGGGTTGGGGCTGTGGTCCAGCTACTACCTGTCTGTGTTGATCCTGGGGATGGGTTGGGGCTGTGGTCCAGCTACTACCTGTCTGTGTTGATCCTGGGGATGGGTTGGGGCTGTGGTCCAGCTACTACCTGTCTGTGTTGATCCTGGGGATGGGTTGGGGCTGTGGTCCAGCTACTACCTGTCTGTGTTGATCCTGGGGATGGGTTGGGGCTGTGGTCCAGCTACTACCTGTCTGTGTTGATCCTGGGGATGGGTTGGGGCTGTGGTCCAGCTACTACAGTGCCTTGCGAAAGTATTCGGCCCCCTTGAACTTTGCGACCTTTTGCCACATTTCAGGCTTCAAACATAAAGATATAAAACTGTATTTTTTTGTGAAGAATCAACAACAAGTGGGACACAATCATGAAGTGGAACGACATTTATTGGATATTTCAAACTTTTTTAACAAATCAAAAACTGAAAAATTGGGCGTGCAAAATTATTCAGCCCCTTTACTTTCAGTGCAGCAAACTCTCTCCAGAAGTTCAGTGAGGATCTCTGAATGATCCAATGTTGACCTAAATGACTAATGATGATAAATACAATCCACCTGTGTGTAATCAAGTCTCCGTATAAATGCACCTGCACTGTGATAGTCTCAGAGGTCCGTTAAAAGCGCAGAGAGCATCATGAAGAACAAGGAACACACCAGGCAGGTCCGAGATACTGTTGTGAAGAAGTTTAAAGCCGTATTTGGATACAAAAAGATTTCCCAAGCTTTAAACATCCCAAGGAGCACTGTGCAAGCAGTAATATTGAAATGGAAGGAGTATCAGACCACTGCAAATCTACCAAGACCTGGCCGTCCCTCTAAACTTTCAGCTCATACAAGGAGAAGACTGATCAGAGATGCAGCCAAGAGGCTCATGATCACTCTGGATGAACTGCAGAGATCTACAGCTGAGGTGGGAGACTCTGTCCATAGGACAACAATCAGTCATATATTGCACAAATCTGGCCTTTATGGAAGAGTGGCAAGAAGAAAGCCATTTCTTAAAGATATCCATAAAAAATGTTGTTTAAAGTTTGCCACAAGCCACCTGGGAGACACACCAAACATGTGGAAGAAGGTGCTCTGGTCAGATGAAACCAAAATTGAACTTTTTGGCAACAATGCAAAACGTTATGTTTGGCGTAAAAGCAACACAGCTGAACACACCATCCCCACTGTCAAACATGGTGGTGGCAGCATCATGGTTTGGGCCTGCTTTTCTTCAGCAGGGACAGGGAAGATGGTTAAAATTGATGGGAAGATGGATGGAGCCAAATACAGGACCATTCTGGAAGAAAACCTGATGGAGTCTGCAAAAGACCTGAGACTGGGACGGAGATTTGTCTTCCAACAAGACAATGATCCAAAACATAAAGCAAAATCTACAATGGAATGGTTCAAAAATAAACATATCCAAGTCAAATGGCCAAGTCAAAGTCCAGACCTGAATCCAATCGAGAATCTGTGGAAAGAACTGAAAACTGCTGTTCACAAATGCTCTCCATCCAACCTCACTGAGCTCGAGCTGTTTTGCAAGGAGGAATGGGAAAAAATGTCAGTCTCTCGATGTGCAAAACTGATAGAGACATACCCCAAGCGACTTACAGCTGTAATCGCAGCAAAAGGTGGCGCTACAAAGTATTAACTTAAGGGGGCTGAATAATTTTGCACGCCCAATTTTTCAGTTTTTGATTTGTTAAAAAATTTGAAATATCGTTCCACTTCATGATTGTGTCCCACTTGTTGTTGATTCTTCACAAAAAAATACAGTTTTATATCTTTATGTTTGAAGCCTGAAATGTGGCAAAAGGTCGCAATGTTCAAGGGGGCCGAATACTTTCGCAATGCACTGTAGTTGTGACTTGTTGTTTATTTATTTAACTAATGTGTAACAATGTCTTCCCCTCCGAAAAAAACTTGCATCTGTGAATAAGGGCCTAACGTGCAGTTCCTATGCTTTCAATAAAACAATGAATTTGTCCCCACTTCGCAGATTTCTGAATCAGGAATTCACTGGTAACGGAGCAGAGTGAGGCCTGCATCCAGCAATGTCACGAGTCACGTGACCCATTTCTGCAGCTGTTTCAGTACAGCACTACAGTAGGAGAGAAGGGGAAAAGATGGCAAACTCCCCTGAACTAGTTTCAATGTATGGATTTTGGGTAAACTTCTCCTTAAAGTACAGTGGTGGAAAAAAGTACTAACTTGTTATACTTGAGTACAAGTAAAAAGTTAAAGTTAATGCTATGCATCAAAACTTATTATATTAAGCAAAGCAGATGGCATAATGTTCTTGTTTTGTTTATTTACGGACAGCAAGGCACACATTCCAACACAGACATCATTTACAAACGCAGTATTTGTGTTTAGTGAGTCCGCCAGATCAGAGGCAGTAGGAATGATTGATAGGTGTGTGAATTGGACGACATTGCTGTCCTGGCTGAGCATTCGAAATGTAACGAGTACATTTGGGTATCAGGGAAAATGTATGGAGTAAAAGGTACGTATTTTCTTTAAGAATGTAGTGAAGTAAAAGTTGTCAACAAATATAAATAGTAAAGTAATCATACCAAAAAAAAGGACTAGTGATACTTTCAAGTATTTTTGCTTAAGTACTTTACACCACTGCTTTTTACCATTGGCCATTTTGACCAGAGGTCTATGGGCAATATGGTGCCATTTGTGGAATCTCTTTTTGTGAGGGCTGGGGGGGATCGCCTGGGGCTGGGGGGAGAGTCGAGGTCTTTAGTTATCAACTGACTGAAGTGCTCCCCCTCCCTGACAAATAACTATGCTGTCCTACAGTGCTAACTAAAATTCTTCAGCACTTTAATTTCTTTATTATCCTCCTGTGGAGGTGCTATACTGTATAGCCTCCAGCAGGCCCATACATGGGTCGAATTAAAGCCCCGTAGCAATGGACACTGTCGCCTATGTAGATTATAAGAAACTGAAATCATATCAAATCAAAGTTTATTTGTCATGTGCGCTGAATACAACTGGTTTAGACCTTACAGTGAAATGCTTACTTACAGGCTCTAACCAACAGCTAGAGCCTGTAAGTGGTTTGTATTGTTAATTTAACCCTTATAATTAGTTATGAAGATATCTTGTTAACCACTGTAGCCTGTGAAAATACGTTATTAGAAATAAATATGTGAATATTTTCGTATAGAATCCTGTGTAGGATATCCAGTGGGCTATCATCACAACAGCCTATTCATCATCAATGTATATTTTCTGACAAATATTACTGCTTTGTAAATAAATAACGATGAATCAGGCGATCATTTAGTCACCTACTGCCGGCATGGTATTGTCAGGATTGGCTTGTAGCCAGCATAAAGCCGGAAAGGACCCATTAACTCAACCGGGACTGGCAGCCAGAGCAACCGTGGATATTCGGTGTAGTGAATACGGACCTGATGACAGCGTCCTGCTCTTGATATCCCGGAGAAAATAAATCAGGGAGACACGGTGCTGGAACTACTAACAGATATCTGGTGGATTATTTCTAAGAATATATCTGAGATTTATCGTCCAGAATATGTGCATTCACGCCATTCAGTAGCTGTTTTTGTCTTTTTTTTAATGTAATTCTCAAACCCACGGCGCAGTGCTCATGAGATGAGCCTACTTGGTGGCTATAAGAAAAAGCCATGCAGTTATGATGGCTATGAATCTTTACAGTTGGTCGATAGCAGCGGAGGCTTCAATAACGGAGGAGGGAGACGCAGCGGAATCGCCTTGGTATCAGCAGCAACCCTAGGAGGACCGAAGGCAGGCCCACTGCGGGAGAACGACTGCAGCACCATGGACAGCTCAGGTAAGCGGTGGCTCTCCATGGGAGGCGGCGTAGCTCACGCGCAGCAGGCAAGGCCAAGCTGGGGATAATGCTGATCTGTTGCATGCGAGGCAGAACACGCCTGTCGCTGTGTGATACTCCCTGAAATATATTTAATTTGAATAAGATCAGTGTAAATAGGTTAAAATATATTATCTAGACATTTCTGTCTTAGTGTTTCCACGCATTGCATCATGTAATAAGGGTGTCTCCTTATATTGTAGCCTATATTGTTCTGCTTTCATTTGTATTTTGTGTGAGTAGAGCTGATCTCATCATAGCAGTGATCTCATGTTACAGTCTTTTATTAAGCTACCAATATTTTAATAAAACTTATATTGATGTAATTGAACATGCACACATTATGATTAGACCATCTACATTGTCCCTACCAATCATCCTGATGTGGTGTAGCCCTAAGACTTGATTAACAGCTTGACAATAGCTAACATGACAACAACAACAAAAACACAAACCCAATAATACTCTATCCTTCCTTGTTCCTTTTGAAGAAGTTTATGTAGGGAATTTCCTGCATACAGTTGCCTGTATGTCATGTGGCCATTGGAGAGTTAAAAAGCCACAGTTCATTGTCAGTGAGTGAGTGGAAGTGTTGTGAACAGGGATATATCAACCAGGGCCCATATTCACAAAACACATCTTAGCATAAGAAGCTTCTTGAGATTTTTTTTTTTCATAAAGTAGTTTAAGTGCATTTCCTCAATTGCCCTCCTCTATTTTAAGATTGAATGAACTTCCCAAATATCTTCTTAAGATGTTTGTTGCTAGGCAACCGTTTTAGCTATCTAGCTAGCAATGGCAATCATGTTAGCATATTTCTTACTGAGATTACTGTTCTAAACATGTTCTTGGGTTTAAAATAATCCGTACTGAAACTTTCAGAGAAAGTTTGTGAGTCAATTCAACATGTTCAATTGCTTTCATGAGCTTTCTCTCACTGCCCTGAGTTTAAGACAACGGTTTAGCTATCTTGGAATTAACAACATTTCCAATAAATTTATTTGTGGGCCTCCCGAGTGGCGCAGCGGTCTAAGGCACTGCATCACTACAGATCCTGGTTTGATCCCAGGCTGTGTCGCAGCCGGCTGCGACCGGGAGACCCATGAGGCGGCGCACAATTGGCCCATCGTCGTCCGGGTTTGGCTGGCCAGGTTGTCATTGTCCCATCGCGCTCTATCGACTCCTGTGGCGGGCCGGGCGCAATGCACACTGACACATCGCGGACAGATAGCCTTACATTCCCCTGCAAAATGTCTTGATAAACTTGGGAATTCATTTTTCCGTCGATGATAGCAAGCTGTCCAGGCCCTGAGGCAGAAAAGCAGGCCCAAACCATGATGCTCCCTCCACTATACTTTACAGTTGGGATGAGGCTTTTTTTCTCCACACATAGTGTTGTGTGTTCCTTTCAAACAACTAGTTTCATCTGTCCACAGAATATTTTGCCAGTATGTGGAACATCCAGGTGCACTTTTGCAAACTTCAGACGTGCAGCAATATTTTTTGGGGACAGCAGTAGCTTCTTCCGTGGTGTCCTCCCATGAACACCATTCTTGTTTAGTGTTTTACTTATCGTAGACTCGTCAACAGAGATGTTAGCATGTTCCAGAGATTTCTGTAAGTCTTTAGCTGACACTCTAGGATTCTTCTTAACCTCGCAATACTCTTGCAGTCATCTTTGTAGGATGGCCACTTCTAGGGACAGTAGCAACAGTGCTGAACTTTCTCCATTTATGGACAATTGGTCTTACCATGGACTGATGAACATCAAGGCTTTTAGAGATACTTTTGCAACTCTTTCCAGCTTTATGCAAGTCAACAATTCTCAATCTTAGGTCTTCTGAGATCTCTTTTGTTTGAGGCATGGTTCACATCAGGCAATGCTTCTTGTGAATAGCAAACTCACATTTTGTGAGTGTTTTTTTATAGGGCAGGGCAGCTCTAACCTACATCTCCAATCTCGTGTCATTGATTGGACTCCAGGTTAGCTGACTCCTGACTCCAATTAGCTTTTGGAGAAGTCATTAGCCTAGGGGATTCACATACTTTTCCCAACCTACACTGTGAATTTTTAAATGATTTATTCAATATAGACAAGACAAATACAATAATTAGTGTGTTATTAGTTTAAGCACATTATGTTTGTCTATTGTTGTGACTTAGATGAAGATCAGATCAAATTTGATGACCAATTTATGCAGAAATCCAGATAATTCCAAAAGGTTCACATTCTTTTTCTTGCCACTGTAAATCTGAGACACTTCATTGAGTATGATATATCACGTTTCTTCTGGTATGTATTCATTTGTGGAAGTCCTTCACCCATTTCGTATGATTTGTTACGATTTGTTACTAGCTCGCTAATATTAGCTAGGCTTGGGGTTAGGTTTAGGAGTTAGGTTAAAGTTAGGATTAGGGGAAGGGTTAGCTAAAAGGGTTAAAGTTAGGTGAAGAGTTAGCTAACATGCTAAGTAGTTGCAAAGTAGCAAGAAAATAGTAAGTAGTTGAAAAGTTACTAAATAGCTAAAATGCTAAGTTGTCCATGATGAAATACGAACTCTCAACCTTTGGGTTGCTAAACATTTGCGTTAATCGCCCACCCTCCTTTTGTTTTTGTAACAATCTGTTTTATGAAACCATATCAAATGTAGCATATACCTAATGGAGTGTCTCAGATTTATGTACAGAATAATACAAAATGCTCTGAGAACAGGTTGGATATATCCACAGCTCACTGCAGTGCACTGAAAGACCTGGCCTTAGGTACTGGATCTATCTGAGCTGAGGGGAAGTATACGATGTGGAGGGGAGGGGAGGGGAGAGAGAAGGGAGGAGAGGGGAGGAGGGAGAGGTGGACATAGACCTCTGAGATGGCTGAGTGTCAGGTGAGTCTGCCTGTGATGGCTGGCTGGCTGTATGTGGTCTGTATCTCCTGCTCCCTCTGCTTCTCTGTGTGTCTGTGCAGTGTAGCTCAGTAAACATCAGAGCTCTGCAGACTCCCATCCCCATCTGGTCAGTCGTGTTTGGCAGGCAAGCCAGCACACAAGCAGACTGAACGACTGACTGACCAACTGACACAGAGGCAGACACAGAGACAGGTGGATAGACATGTTGCAGCTAAGTAGTAGGTGTTTGGTTAGTGGTTAGGGTCTGAGACTGCATTGGAGGTTTTCCCATTGTCTTCCCACATAGCAAAGTCTATGTTAGGGGTAGGTAATGCTCTTCGTGGAGAGCTGCAGGTACTGCAGGATTTTGTTCCAACTAGGCACCACATCTGACCAACTGAGCTAATTGATCAGTTCAGTGATTGCCTAAATTCAGCACACCTGGTCTTCCAGGTGATGTGGCACTCCAGGACCGCGGTTGCCTACCCCTGGTCTATGTACTGTACATCTCCAGTGTGTTTGAAAGGGATTGGTGAGACCACCAGGCACCATCAGCGCACCATCAGCTTAGCATCAGAAAATGTATATTATGTGAGACATTTCCCATTGGAAATGCAAACTTCCCATCTCCCCAACTCCAGGGCAGCGCTTTTACATTAGAGATGTTTTATTGACATTAAGTGAATAATAGATGGCTGGATGACGTCACTTCAGTCCTCTGTAAATACAGTGCCTTGCGAAAGTATTCGGCCCCCTTGAACTTTGCGACCTTTTGCCACATTTCAGGCTTCAAACATAAAGATATAAAACTGTATTTTTTTGTGAAGAATCAACAACAAGTGGGACACAATCATGAAGTGGAACGACATTTATTGGATATTTCAAACTTTTTTAACAAATCAAAAACTGAAAAATTTGGCGTGCAAAATTATTCAGCCCCTTTACTTTCAGTGCAGCAAACTCTCTCCAGAAGTTCAGTGAGGATCTTTGAATGATCCAATGTTGACCTAAATGACTAATGATGATAAATACAATCCACCTGTGTGTAATCAAGTCTCCGTATAAATGCACCTGCACTGTGGTAGTCTCAGAGGTCCGTTAAAAGCGCAGAGAGCATCATGAAGAACAAGGAACACACCAGGCAGGTCCGAGATACTGTTGTGAAGAAGTTTAAAGCCGTATTTGGATACAAAAAGATTTCCCAAGCTTTAAACATCCCAAGGAGCACTGTGCAAGCGATAATATTGAAATGGAAGGAGTATCAGACCACTGCAAATCTACCAAGACCTGGCCGTCCCTCTAAACTTTCAGCTCATACAAGGAGAAGACTGATCAGAGATGCAACCAAGAGGCCCATGATCACTCTGGATGAACTGCAGAGATCTACAGCTGAGGTGGGAGACTCTGTCCATAGGACAACAATCAGTCGTATATTGCACAAATCTGGCCTTTATGGAAGAGTGGCAAGAAGAAAGCCATTTCTTAAAGATATCCATAAAAAGTGTTGTTTAAAGTTTGCCACAAGCCACCTGGGAGACACACCAAACATGTGGAAGAAGGTGCTCTGGTCAGATGAAACCAAAATTGAACTTTTTGGCAACAATGCAAAACGTTATGTTTGGCGTAAAAGCAACACAGCTGAACACACCCTCCCCACTGTCAAACATGGTGGTGGCAGCATCATGGTTTGGGCCTGCTTTTCTTCAGCAGGGACAGGGAAGATGGTTAAAATTGATGGGAAGATGGATGGAGCCAAATACAGGACTATTCTGGAAGAAAACCTGATGGAGTCTGCAAAAGACCTGAGACTGGGACGGAGATTTGTCTTCCAACAAGACAATGATCCAAAACATAAAGCAAAATCTACAATGGAATGGTTCAAAAATAAACAAATCCAGGTGTTAGAATGGCCAAGTCAAAGTCCAGACCTGAATCCAATCGAGAATCTGTGGAAAGAACTGAAAACTGCTGTTCACAAATGCTCTCCATCCAACCTCACTGAGCTCGAGCTGTTTTGCAAGGAGGAATGGGAAAAAATGTCAGTCTCTCGATGTGCAAAACTGATAGAGACATACCCCAAGCGACTTACAGCTGTAATCGCAGCAAAAGGTGGCGCTACAAAGTATTAACTTAAGGGGGCTGAATAATTTTGCACGCCCAATTTTTCAGTTTTTGATTTGTTAAAAAAGTTTGAAATATCCAATAAATGTTGTTCCACTTCATAAATGTGTCCCACTTGTTGTTGATTCTTAACAAAAAAATACAGTTTTATATCTTTATGTTTGAAGCCTGAAATGTGGCAAAAGGTCGCAAAGTTCAAGGGGGCCGAATACTTTCGCAAGGCACTGTATTTAAGTCTCAAAGGAAAATTGTGCATCATACAGGGATGATTTCTGTATTTTGAAAGTTACATATCTTGGAAACTTGATTACTGATAAGCAAAACATTTTGGGACTATGTCAACAATGGACTAATGAAACAAATTGCAAAATATAGTTTTTGTATTGTGCATATCTGCTGCTATATCAATCATGTTTGGTGGGTGTGGATCTCCCACATAGTCAGTAGTGATGCCAAGCTGCCTGTCCCTTCCAGACAGATTAATCATAGACTCTTGTCTTATCAGCAGCATCTATAATAAAGAGCTTAGAGCCTGTTTGTTGGGAAAGTTCCTGTTCCTGTTTCACCCTCAATAGAGGCCCATATGTCACTACTGCAGTACACAGGTCTGTCTGTCTGTCTGTCTGTCTGTCTGTCTGTCTGTCTGCCTGTCTGCCTGTCTGCCTGTCTGTCTGTCTGTCTGTCTGTCTGCCTGTCTGTCTGTCTGTCTCATTCACCCTGCACCGGATAGAAGGTATAAAGGATGAAGGTTGGGACTGTTGAAGGAGAGAGAGAGGCACATTGAGACTGTGTCTGTATTGATCTCTCTGACCGGGGCCAAGTCTCTCTCTGACTGGGCCTTTCTCTCACATCAGAGGTGCCTGACTGGAGCAGGGAGGATGGAAGGATGAACAGGAGGAGAGTAAGAGGGAGGGCGTTTTGGTCGGGGTTCAGAGAGCAGTAACCAACTCTAAGGGATGGCTGTGGAGGAGGCTTTGAAGTGTTCCTCTAGCATTAAAAGAGGGACAAGCTGACTGGTTAAATAGTCTGAAGGAAGATGCTAAGTAATGTCCAAGAAGTACAATGAGTCTTAAAGCAACTGTCCAGTGAAAACTTCACTTTTAAAAGTTCATATTCTGTTAACTCATACCCAAATAATGTTCTTGACTCGTATTTGTGGCCAGCGCATAAGTTGGAGAAAAAACACTTAAAAAAAAAACTACAAACTTGTATCTCAAATAGACTGTTTCAAAAATGTTTGCTATTTCTTGCATATATCCTGCCTCATTGCCTGAGCTGGCCAATCAGCAGTCTACTCGCATGAATATTTTTAATGACCAGAATACACCCACACCATTCTGTTGTTGGGGTATGCCCACACCATGCTGTTGTTGGGGTATGCCCACACCATGCTGTTGTTGGGGTATGCCCACACCATGCTGTTGTTGGGGTATGCCCACACCATTCCAACACAGAAAAGCTGCTTTTAACATATTTAATTTAAAACATTTGAAGGAAAAGTATTTCACTCATTTTATAATTACACTACATTACCAAAATCAAATCAAATGTATTTATATTGCCCTTCTTACATCAGCTGATATCTCAAAGTGCTGTACAGAAACCCAGCCTAAAACCCCAAACAGCAAGCAATGTAGGTGTAGAAGCACGGTGGCTAGGAAAAACTCCCTAGAAAGGCCAAAACCTAGGAAGAAACCTAGAGAGGAACCAGGCTATGAGGGGTGGCCAGTCCTCTTCTGGCTGTGCCGGGTGGAGATTGTCCAGAACATGGCCAAGGAGTAAATGTCAGTTGGCTTTTCATAGCCGATCATTAAGAGTATCTCTACCGCTCCTGCTGTCTCTAGAGAGTTGAAAACAGGAGGTCTGGGACAGGTAGCATGTCCTGTGAACAGGTCAGGATTCCATAGCCGCAGGCAGAACAGTTGAAAATGGAGTATGTGGACACCAGCTTGTCAAACATCTCATTCCAAAGTCACGGGCATTAATATGGAGTTGGTCCCCCCTTTGCTGCTAAAACCCCTTCCACTGTTCCGGGAAGGCTTTCCACTAGATGTTGGAACATTGCTGCGGGTACTTGCTTCCATTCAGCCACAAAAGCATTAGTGAGGTCGGGCACTGATTTTGGGCGATTAGACCTGGCTCGCAGTCGGTGTTGCAGTTCATCCAAAAGGTGTTCGATGGGGTTGAGGTCAGAGCTCTGTGCTGGCCAGTCAAGTTTTTCCACACTGGCATTGACAAACCATTTTTGTGTGGGCTTCGCTTTGTGCACAGGGGCATTGTCATGCTGAAACAGGAAAGGACCTTCCCCAAACTGTTGCTGTAAAGTTGAAAGCACAGAATTGTCTGGCGAAGTAATAGGCTAAACAAGCTCACAGAATGGGACCGCCGAGTGCTGAAACACGTAGCGTGTGAAAATCGTCTGTCCTCGGTTGCAATACTCACTACCGAGTTCCAAACTGCCTATGGAAGCAACGTCAGCACAATATCTGTTCGTCGGGAGATTAATGAAATGGGTTCCCATGGCCGAGCTGCCGCACACAAGCCTAAGATCACCATGCGCAAATCCAAGCATCGGCTGGAGTGGTGTAATGGCTTGCCGCCATTGGACTCTGAAACAGTGGAAACGCATTCTCTGGAGTGATGACTCACGCTTCACCATCTGGCAGTCCGACCGACTAATCTGGGTTTGGTGGATAACAGGAGAATGCTACCTGCTCAATGTAAGATGGTGCCGACAGACATGGAAGCTCTTCTAGCTCCTAAGCAACTTTGCAGTATTTTGTTTTTTGTGTGTTATATCTTACATTATTAGCCCACAATGTTTTTTGTGTAATTACGTACAGACGGAAATAAATCTTGGATATCAGAGCGGCGGTAACTCACCAGCATTATGACCAGGAATACGACTTTCCCGAATTGGATCCTTTGTTCGTACCCCGAGGGCAACTGAACTTATCCCAGAGGCTGCTCCAAGATGCTGCCTGCGGAGAAGAGGTATTCGGAATCCACTTCTAGTCTGACTCAGGAGACGTGCACACCATCCACCGCTTCCGAGGATATTACTTGCTAATGTTCAGTCTCTGGACAATAAAATAGACGAGCTCAGGCAGAGGAACTCCTTCCAGAGATACATCAGGGACTGTAACATACTCTGTTTCACCAAATTATGGCTCTCTCGGGATATACTGTCTCTGTCTATACAGCCAGCTGGGTTCTCAGTACATTGCGTAGACAGGAGTAAAGAACTCTCCGGGAAGAAGAAAGACGGTGGTGTATCTTTCATGAAGAACTACTCATGGTGTGATTGTGATAACATACAGAAACTCAAGTCCTTTTGTTCACCCAAGCTAGAATACCTTACAAAAATATACCAAACATGTTACCGCCCAAGATAATTATCTTCGGTAATAGTCACAGCCGTGTATATTCCCCCTCAATCCGATACAACAACTGCCCTCAAGGAACTACACTGGACTTTATGCAAACTGGAAACCACAGATCCTGAGGCCGCATTTATTGTAGCTGGGGAAAATCAGATCATGACTCCATTTTGCTCCTCCCTTCCTATAGGCAGAAACTCAAACAGGAAGTACCCATGCTCAGGTCTATTCTGGTCGGATAAAATGGAATCCATGCTTCAAGATTGTTTTATTCACGTGGACTGAGACAAGTCCCGGGTAGCCTCTGAGAATAACATTGGCATATACACGGACAAGGTGACTGAGTTCGTCAGGAAGTGTATAGCGGATGTTGTTCGCACTGTGACTGTTAAAACCTACGCAAACCAGAAACCGTAAATAGACGTACAGTTGAGGTTGGAAGTTTACATACACTAAGTTGACTGTGCCTTTAAACATCTTGGAAAAATCCAGAAAATGATGTCATGGCTTTAGAAGCTTCTGATAGGCTAATTGACATAATTTGAGTCAATTCGAGGTGTACTTGTGGATGTATTTCAAGGCCTACCTTCAAACTCAGTGCCTCTTTGCTTGGCATCATGGGAAAATCAAAAGAAAATCAGCCCAAAAAATTGTAGACCTCCACAAGTCTGGTTCATCCTTGGGAGCAATTTCCAAATGCCTGAAGGTACCACGTTCATCTGTACAAACAATAGTACGCAAGTATAAACACCATGGGACCACGCAGCCGTCATACCGCTCAGGAAGGAGACGCGTTCTGTCTCCTAGAGATGAACGTACTTTGGTGCGAAATGTGCAAATCAATCCTAGAACAACAGCAAAGGACCTTGTGAAGATGCTGGAGGAAACAGGTACAAAAGTATCTATATCCACAGTAAAATAAGTCCTATAATCGACATAACCTGAAAGGCCAAGCAAGGAAGAAGCCACTGCTCCAAAACCGCCATAAGAAAAGCCAGACTACGGTTTGCAACTGCACATGGGGACAAAGATTGTACTTTTTGGAGAAATGTCCTCTGGTCTGATGAAACAAAAAAATAACTGTTTGGCCATAATGACCATCCTTATGTTTGGAGGAAAAAGGGGGAGGCTTGCAAGCCAAAGAACACCATCCCAACCGTGAAGCACGGGGGTGGCAGCATCATGTTGTGGGAGGGCTTTGCTGCAGGAGGGACTGGTGCACTTCACAAAATAGATGGCATCATGAGAAAGTAAAATTTTGTGGATATATTGAAGCAACATCTCAAGACATCAGTCAGGAAGTTAAAGCTTGGTAGCAAATGGGTCTTCCAAATGGACAATGACTCCAAGCATACTTCCAAATTTGTGACAAAATGGCTTAAGGACAATGAAGTAAAGGTATTGGAGAGGCCATCACAAAGCCCTGACCTCAATCCTATATCAAATTTATGGGCAGAACTGAAAAAGCGTGTGCGAGCAAGGAGGCCTACAAACCTGACTCAGTTACACCAGCTCTGTCAGGAGGAATGGGCCAAACGTATTGTGGGAAGCTTGTGGAAGGCTACCCAAAATGTTTGACCCAAGTTAAACAATTTAAAGGCAATGTTACCAAATACTAATTGAGTGTATGTAAACTTCTGACCCTCTGGGATTGTGATGAAAGAAATAAAAGCTGAAATAAATAATTCTCTCTACTATTATTCTGACAGTTCACATTCTTAAAATAATTGGTGATCCTAACTGACCTAAGACAGGGAATTGAATAGGATTAAATGTCAGGAATTGTGAAAATCTGAGTTTAAATATATTTGGCGAAGGTTTATGTAAACTTCCGACTCCAGCTCTATGTGATAGGGTCTAGAGACAATAACGGATTACAAAGGGAAAACCAGCCATGCCGCGGACACACGTCTTGCTTAACTAGTACTAGAACACACCGTTAGAACTAAGAATTAGAATTCTATTACACCCTTAGAATTAGGAATTAGAACTCGATCATGCCCTTCATTTAGGATATAGAATGCTGCGTTTACTCAACTTGGCTTTAAACACAAGCAGATTCAGGTGGAATTGGAAATTATTCTGCCTGTCAGATACCAGACACCTCTTAGGAGTGTTGGCAGTCTGAATTTAGAGTGAAGGAAAAGAGGGAGAGACATATTTCTGCATCATCAGTGTGTAGGAGAAGGTTAGCAATCTCTCTCATTTAGCAGTGGCGTTTCCCAATGAGATTGCTGAATGAATCCCATCGACAGTCTCAAGTGCCTGTGTCTCGAAAAGAGGCTTGCTGGCTTTCACTCTCACTCTAACTGTGTGTGTCTGCGTGCGTGGATGCCTTTATGTGGTATTGTAAAGCTGTTTTCCCCACCCAACTATCCCCACCCCCCCCACACACACACACACACTTTTATCAGGACATAAAGACAGCCCTCCATTTCAGTAGGAATTCCCACAAAATGTCCCTTTTACCATCATGATGGATCTGAGACTCCATTAAATGTGTTGCAATCAAGTCAAAGGAATGCAGTCAGTGCACACTCAGGTGCCTCCTAGATGCCAGAATGGAGCCCCTGCTCAGGCTTAATCACCCACTTGAAGCTCTCCTTTGCTTGATCGATAAGCTCTTAGATTTATATTGCTCTGTAAAGACCATAGAGCTACAGCACTTGATAACTACTGTCCACTTTTCTGTCCACTTAATGCTCTGAGGTTTGTATTAGTGGTAGTAGTGATGGTGGTAGTTTTTATTTTTATTTAATAACCTTCATTTGTCAAGGAAATCCAAGTGAGATCAGGAGACCTCTTTTATAAAGGAGCCTGACCATGTCCTCCATCTCCAGATATGTACGCCAACAATGGAGGAGTGCTGCTGCTGGACATGGTGCAGGGCTGAGCTGGCAAGTAGTGATAATGGTAGTGGTAGTGGTGGTAGTGATAGTAGTAGTGGTGGTGGTAGTAGTGGTGGTGGTAGTGATAGTAGTAGTGGTGGTGGTAGTGATAGTAGTATTGGTGGTGGTAGTGATAGTAGTAGTGGTGGTGGTAGTGATAGTAGTAGTAGTGGTGGTAGTGATAGTAGTGGTGGTGGTAGTGATAATGGTAGTGGTAGTGGTGGTAGTGATAGTAGTAGTGGTGGTGGTAGTGATAGTAGTAGTGGTGGTGGTAGTGGTGGTACTGATAGTAGTAGTGGTGATGGTAGTGAAAGTAGTAGTGGTGGTGGTAGTGGTGGTAGTGATAGTAGTAGTGGTGGTGGTAGTGAAAGTAGTAGTGGTGGTGGTAGTATTGGTAGTGGTGGTAGTGATAGTAGTGGTGGTGGTGGTAGTGAAAGTAGTAGTGGTGGTGGTGGTGGTGATAGTAGTGGTGGTGGTAGTGATAGTAGTGGTGGTGGTGGTAGTGATAGTAGTGGTGGTGGTGGTAGTGAAAGTAGTAGTGGTGGTAGTGGTGGTGGTAGTGATAGTAGTGGTAGTGATAGTAGTGGTGGTGGTGGTAGTAAAGGTAGTAGTGGTGGTAGTGATAGTAGTGGTGGTGGTAGTGATAGTAGTGGTGGTGGTGGTAGTGATAGTAGTGGTGGTGGTGGTAGTGAAAGTAGTAGTGGTGGTAGTGGTGGTGGTAGTGATAGTAGTGGTAGTGATAGTAGTGGTGGTGGTGGTAGTAAAGGTAGTAGTGGTGGTAGTGATAGTAGTGGTGGTGGTAGTGGTGGTAGTGATAGTAGTGGTGGTGGTGGTAGTAGTGGTAGTGGTGGTAGTGATAGTAGTAGTGGTGGTGGTAGTGATAGTAGTAGTGGTGGTGGTAGTGATAGTAGTAGTGGTGGTGGTAGTGATAGTAGTAGTGGTGGTGGTAGTGGTGGTAGTGATAGTAGTAGTGATGATGGTAGTGAAAGTAGTAGTGGTGGTGGTAGTGGTGGTAGTGATAGTAGTGGTGGTGGTGGTAGTGAAAGTAGTAGTGGTGTTGGTAGTGATAGTAGTAGTGGTGGTGGTAGTGATAGTAGTAGTGGTGGTGGTAGTGATAGTAGTAGTGGTGGTGGGAGTGGTGGTAGTGATAGTAGTAGTAGTGGTGGTAGTGATAGTAGTGGTGGTGGTAGTGGTGGTAGTGATAGTAGTAGTGGTGGTGGTAGTGATAGTAGTAGTGGTGGTGGTAGTAGTGGTGGTGGTAGTGGTGGTAGTGATAGTAGTAGTGGTGGTAATAGTGATAGTAGTAGTGGTGGTGGTAGTAGTGGTAGTGGTGGTAGTGATAGTAGTAGTGGTGGTGGTAGTAGTGGTGGTGGTAGTGATAGTAGTAGTGGTGGTGGTAGTGATAGTAGTAGTGGTGGTGGTAGTGATAGTAGTAGTGGTGGTGGTAGTAGTGGTAGTGGTGGTAGTGATAGTAGTTGTGGTGGTGGTAGTGATAGTAGTAGTGGTGGTGGTAGTGATAGTAGTAGTGGTGGTGGTAGTGATAGTAGTAGTGGTGGTGGTAGTGATAGTAGTAGTGGTGGTAGTGATAGTAGTGGTGGTGGTAGTGATAGTAGTAGTGGTGGTGGTAGTGATAGTAGTAGTGGTGGTGGTAGTGATAGTAGTAGTGGTGGTGGTAGTGATAGTAGTAGTGGTGGTGGTAGTAGTGGTGGTAGTGATAGTAGTAGTGGTGGTGGTAGTAGTGGTGGTAGTGATAGTAGTGGTGGTGGTAGTGATAGTAGTAGTGGTGGTGGTAGTGATAGTAGTAGTGGTGGTGGTAGTGATAGTAGTAGTGGTGGTGGTAGTGATAGTAGTGGTGGTGGTGGTAGTGGTGGTAGTAGTGGTGGTGGTAGTGATAGTAGTGGTGGTGGTGGTAGTGGTAGTGATAGTAGTGATGGTGGTGGTAATAGTTGTGGTGGTGGTAGCGGCAGTGGGAGCTCGGTGCCATGTGCTTTGTACAGATGGATGGGATGGGGAAGGGAGGAGTGTGCTTAAACCAGGTTGCTGAGTCAGATATAGGACTTGGGTGAGGTCCAAGACGAGCGCTTTCTCTTGAAGTAGCACAGTACCACAGTTGACAGCAGCTCTCTCTCTCTCTCGCTCTCTAACTTTAACAGTTTATCAGTCCAGGTAGTGTGCTTGTTACTGTATATGTTTGATGTTGTCTCTGTGCCCATGTTGTTATATTTGTTTGTCTGTGCTGTACTGCAAATAGTGTGTCTCTACATGTCTGTCTCCATCTGTCTCCTTTCCGTCTGTCTGTCTCTGTCTGTCTCTGTCTGTCTCTGTCTGTCTCTGTCTACATTCTCAGTGTGTTTCTGTGTGTTTCTCCTTTCATTCTTAATTTTAAGGTCCTCCATCTCCAGATATGGACGCAAACTATGGCGGAGGCCTGCTGGACATGGTGAAGGGTGGAGCCGGCAAATTCTTCAGCAACTTCAAGGATAACCTGAAGGACACTCTAAAGGACACCTCCACCAAAGTCATGCACCAGGTGGCCACGTAAGTCCCAACAACCACCCCCATCCCCTTACCCGTACCTTTCCTGACCCCAGAACACTACCTATCCCCTGGCTCTGGCAAAGGGAATATGTTGTGACTGTGCCCCACATTGGAGCTCCTTGGCTGGGGTAAATTGACATGCCCCTGCCCCTGCCAATAGCTCTGTTATAGCTAATCTCCCCATATGAAAAAATACTATAATGTATACTATGGTAGGAATACTATAGTATCCACTGTAGTGTTTTTGCTGACTGAAGACCTCCTTTACAAGGGAGACCTGACTTAGGTGTATGTCCGTTTATACTATAGTATAAATAATGTAGTATAAAAAAAGAGTAGTATATACTATAGTAATTAATGTAGTGTTTTTGCAGACTGTAGTATTTAATGTAGTGTTTTTGTGGACATGACTAGTATTTACTGTAGTAAACCTTGGATCATTGCTATTCTAGTGTTTTTGTGGACATGACTGTATTATTTAATGTAATGTTTTTGTGGACATGACTGTAGTATTTACTAAAGTGTTTTTGTTGTATTATGTTTCGCACTTGAAGTGGAGGCTTTCTTCTCCAGGAAGCCTACTGGAGAAATACTAAAAGAGCAAATGTTCCATAACCTGTAGGTAGGTAGGACTGGGTTCTGAACGGAGAGTTCATAGCTTCTGCTATTTTTGTATAACCATAGGGAACACAATATATGGCCTATACTTGGCATGTAGCTTTCTCACTTACGGGGGAGGGAAAATGGCACAAATTGGGAAATGGGGGAGGGAAAATGGCAAATTTAAATACTGTAGTATAGTTATTTTTGTTGTTGTGTTTTTGTAGATATTTATGTAGTATTTACTACAGATTTTTTTGTTGAGAATGCTGAAGTCTTTACTATACTATTCTTCAGAATACTACAAAATTAAATACTAAGTACTACAGTCGTGGCCAAAAGTTTTGAGAATGACACAAATATTAATTTCCAAAGTTTGCTGCTTCAGTGTCTTTAGATATTTTTGTCAGATGTTACTATGGAATACTGAAGTATAATTACAAGCATTTCATAAGTGTCAAAAGGCTTTTATTGACAATTACATGAAGTTGATGCAAAGAGTCAATATTTGCAGTGTTGACCCTTCTTTTTCAAGACCTCTGCAATCCGCCCTGGCATGATGTCAATTAACTTCTGGGCCACATCCTGACTGATGGCAGCCCATTCTTGCATTATCAATGCTTGGAGTTTGTCAGAATTTGTGGGTTTCTGTTTGTCCACCCACCTCTTGAGGATTGACCACAAGTTCTCAATGGGATTAAGGTCTGGGGTGTTTCCTCGCCATGGACCCAAAATATCGATGTTTTGTTCCCTGAGCCACTTAGTTATCACTTTTGCCTTATGGCAAGGTGCTCCATCATGCTGGAAAATGCATTATTTGTCACCAAACTGTTCCTGGATGGTTGGGAGAAGTTGTTCTCTGAGAATGTGTTGATACCATTCTTTATTCATGGTGTTCTTAGACAAAATTGTGAGTGAGCCCACTTCCTTGGTTGAGAAGCAACCCCACACATGAATGGTCTCAGGATAATTTACTGTTGGCATGACACAGGACTGATGGCAGCGCTCACCTTGTCTTCTCCGGACAAGCTTTTTTCCGGATGCCCCAAACATCGGAAAAGGGATTCATCAGAGAAAATAACTTTACCCCAGTCCTCAGCAGTCCAATCCCTGTACCTTTTGCAGAATATCAGTCTGTCCCTGATGTTTTTCCTGGAGAGAAGTGGCTTCTTTGCTGCCCTTCTTGACACCTTCACACCTGCCTGCTGCCATTCCTGAGCAAGCTCTGTACGGGTGGTGCCCCGATCCCGCAGCTGAATCAACTTTATGAGACAGTCCTGGCGCTTGCTGGACTTTCTTGGGCGCCCTGAAGCCTTCTTCGCAACAATTGAACCGCTCTCCTTGAAGTTCTTGATGATCCGATAAATGGTTGATTTAGTTGCAATCTTTCTGGCAGCAATATCCTTGCCTGTGAAGCCCGTTTTGTACAAAGCAATGATGACGGCACATGTTTCCTTGCAGGAAACCATGGTTGACAGAGGAAGAACAATAATTGCAAGCACCACCCTCCTTTTGAAGCTTCCAGTCTGTTATTCGAACTCAATCAGTCATCTCCAGTCAACACTCATACCCGTGTTAACGAGAGAATCATTGACATGATGTCAGCTGGTCCTTTTGTGGCAGGGTTGAAATGCAGTGGAAATGTTTTTTGGGGGATTCAGTTCATTTGCATGGCAAAGAGGCACTCTGCAATTAATTGCAATTCATCTGATCACTCTTCATAACATGCTGGAGTATATGTAAATTGCCATCATAGAAACTGAGGCAGCAGACTGTGAAAATTAATATTTGTGTAATTCTCAAAACTTTTGGCCACGACTGTACACATGACCGAGAGATTCTACAGTGTGTAGTATAGTATTCTACAGTATACTACAGTTTACTACAGAATTCTATATTAAGTACATTAGTATTCTATAGTAAACTGAAGTATTTTTTATGTGGGTCCATGCAATGGTTTCTATTGGCTAAGGCTAGAAATATCACTGCCTCCCCTCCCACCCAAGTCTGACCCAAGTATGGTTCCCATGCTAGACTGACTCATAGGGCGGTAAATTAGAATACAATGTTTTTTTTTACTGACCATTGCCAGCCAGTACTTTTTAAACATGCAAAAAAATAGTTTTTTTGTTGAAAAGGCAAGCTGTCTAATTATGGGAGATATACAGCTGGTGGGAGTTGTAGTTCATGTGTGTAGTTCTAAGGAAACGGTTGGAACTTTTCGGCATCGTGCTTCTTCTTGGCCGTCAAGTTAGTTGAAAACCGGCATATGGTAGGTAAATTCACTCTGAAACACGTATACATTTTAATATACAGTGTATCTTAAATGACCATGTTTTTATGACTTTGACGATGCAAGTGTGAGGTTTGTTCTTAGCCTACAAAACGAGGATCCAGGAAGTGCCACTTTCTTACCGTATAGCGCTCTGAGACTGGGCCTAGTAGCGCTCTGTGTGCCTGCTGGGCTCTAGTATGAGAGGAGGAGACTGTGTTTTCACCCAGCTGAGATCTTTACATGTCATCCCTTGATTGCCAGGGTTCCTTGAGCTGTGAAACATGGAATGGAGTAACAATACCCGGGCTGATTACACATGGTTTTACACACAGAGATACTATGGTTCTACCGTTACATTTCAGCAACAATGAGATAACACTTTAGGCTATATTGCCACTGTGATACACTTAAGCAATAAGGCATGAGGGGCTGTGGTATGTGGCTACGCGTTGTGTCGTGCCAAGAACAGCCCTTAGTTGTGGTATATTGGCCATATACCATAAAGCCCGAGGTGCCTCATTGCTATTATAAACTGGTTACCAACCTAATTAGAGTAATACAAATAAATGCTTTGTCATACCTACGTTATACGGTCTGATATACCACGGCTGTCAGCCAATCAGCATTAAGGGCTCGAACCACCCAGTTTATAAGTATTCTTTGAACTGTATCTGTATCTGAGATAAAATATTAGCTAATCAGATAGCTGATAGAATAGACTAGAGGGAAAACAGATGAGTGGAGGAAGAGAAGGGGAGGAACAGTAGAAGGGGTGTACAGGGATGAAGGACAGGCAGGGGAGAGGAATGAGGGAGAGAGAGGCTGTCGAGTTTGGCACCGCTGGGTCCTGATAGAGAGTATTTCTGCGCAGGCGTCTTCACCAGACACACCCTGTACTGTCAGACAGTGAGCAGGCCTCTCGAGACTCACGCCTTGTCCACACACTCTCTTTAACACTGCCATACACACACACACACACACACACACACACACTCACACACTCTCACACACTCTCACACACACACACACACACACACACACACACACACACACACACACACACACACACACACACACACACACACCTCTGGACCCTTTGGAACAGTGTCATTCACAGAGCAGGGACTGGGCAGAGATAGGGCACATTGATTCAGTGTGTCGATCACAATTTTCTGCTGATAAGATTGTTTCTGGCCTAGTCTCGTCTTGTCTCCTCCCTTCTCCCATCCTTTGCAGTGGTGGAAAAAGTACCCAATTGTCATACTTGAGTAAAATAAAGATACCTTAATAGAAAATGACTCAAGAGAAAGTCACCCTCAAGTTTCATGAGTAAAAGTAAATGTATGAATAATTTCAAAGTCCTTACATAAAGCATACCAGACTGCACCGTTTTCTTGTTTTTTAGCCAGTAGTACACTCCAACTCTCAAGACACTTCCTGACGGGCCGCCCCCAGGTGGTAAAGGTAGGCAACAACAGCTCTGCCACGCTGATCCTCAACACGGGGGCCCCTAAGGGGTGTGTGCTTAGTCCCCTCCTGTACTCCCTGTTCACAGTGGTAGGCCCGAATACCGACAATATAGGGAGGAGGTCAGAGACCTGGCCGTGTGGTGCCAGGACAACAACCTCTCCCTCAACATGATCAAAAAAAGTAACTTTATGTTCTGAATACAAAGTGTTATGTTTGGGGCAATTGCAACAACACATAACTGAGTAGCACTCTTCATATGTTCAAGCACAGTGGTGGATGCATCATGTTATGGGTATAATTGTCATCGGCAAGGACTAGGGCGTTTTTTAGGATAAAAAGAAACCGAACAGAGCTAAGCAGAGGCAACATCCTAGAGGAAAACCTGGTTCAGTCTGGTGTCCAACAGACACTGGGAGACAAATTCACCTTTCAGCAGGACAATAACCTAAAACACAATGCCAAATATACACTGGAGTTGCTTCCCAAGATGGCATTGAATGTTCCCGAGTGGCCTAGTTACAGTTTGACTTAAATCGTCTTGAAAATCTTTGGCAAGACTTGAAAATGGTTGTCTAGCAATGGTCAACAACCAACTTGACAAAGCTTGAAGAATTTAAAAAATAATAGTGTGCGAATATTATACAGTCCAGGCGTGCAAAGCTCTTATAGACTTCCCCAGAAAGACTCACAGCTGTAATCGCTGCCAAAGTTGTAATTCTAAAATATATTGACTCTGAAGTATGAATACTTACTGTATGTACAATAAATTACATTCCTGTATTTCATTTTCAATACATTTGCAAAAATGTATAAAAATGTAACTTTTTCATTATTAGGTATTGCTACTTCATGATACTCAAATTTTCCCTATACCCATCATGAGGTTACAACATCCTAGCCTAGAAATCAACGTTTACAACGTAGGTGCATACATTTGAGTAGTCAAGGTCACAGACAGTGACACATTCAATACCGCCTTGCACACACTTGCCTGCATCTAGCTGATCTAGGATGTAATAATTATTCCAACTGTTGCAAACGAGAGATTCTGTTTCGTTCCATTAGTTTCCGTTTTAAGAAATGTTTTTCAAGAGAATCATTGGAATGAATACACCCCTCATCACAAGCAAACATAGTTCACTTTCATAGCAGCCACATACAAACCGCATGATTACTTTGCTCATTGATGACACAATTGACGACACCATTCTGTATACATCTGGCCCTTCCTTGGAAACTGTGTTAAAACCTCTTAAGTCTACCCCCTCCTTTTTCGAACATTCTGTTAAAAATCGCGCAACTTTTCAGCGTCCTGCTACTCATGCCAGGAATATAGTATATGCATATGATTAGTATGTGTAGATAGAAAACACTCTGAAGTTTCTAAAACTGGTTAAATCACGGCTGTGACTATAACAGATTGTGTGTTTCATTGAAAAGCGCAAGAAAAACTGTTCTCTGAAAGCTAAAAATTATTTCCATGCGTCACTTTCATGGGTTGTTAAAAGGGCACAAAATTAATTATCGACCTGCATGCAATTCCTACAGATTGTCGTCATTTTCAAGGGACTTTTTTCTTTGTAAATCCAACTAACTGGATTCCATTTCTTCCGGTCTCCACCAGGATGTTTTGAATGTGCACATTGGCAGCCATTGATTTGAAAACGAGGAGCTATTGAATATACATCGCCCTGTAATCATTTTGATAGATTATAAACGTTTACTAATACCTAAAGTTGGATTACAAAAGTATTTCGAAGTGTTTTGTGAAAGTTTATCGTCGACTTTTTTAATTTTAAAAAATGACGCAGCGTTTAAAAACGATGTTTTTTTCTGAATGACACAGCTTCCATAGAAAGCTATTTTGGGTATATATGGACCGATTTAAACGAAAAAAAGACCCAATAGTGATGTTTATGGGGCATATAGGAGTGCCAAGAAAGAAGCTTGTCAAAAGTAATGAATGTTTTATATTTTATTTCTGCGTTTTGTGTAGCGCCGGCTAAGCTATATCTTTGTTTACATCGCATTCAGGCATTTTGGGGTGTTGCATGCTATCAGATAATAGCTTCTCATGCTTTCGCCGAAAAGCATTTTAAAAATCTGACTTGTTGGCTAGGTTCACAACGAGTGTAGCTTTAATTCAATACCCTGCATGTGAATTTTGATGAAGGTTTGAGTTTTAACGAGTACATTTAGCATTTAGCGTAGCGCATTTGCATTTCCAGGTGTCTACTTGAGACATCTGCGTCTCAAGTAGGAGCAAGAAGAGAAATTAACTTCATGTCCTGAATACAAAGCGTTATGTTTGGGCCAAATCTAACACAACACCGAGTACCCTACAACATATTTTCAATCATGGTGGTGGCTGCATCATGTTGTGGGTATGCTTGTCATCTGCAAGGACTGGGGAGTTTTTTTTAGGATAAAAATAAATGGGATAGAGCTAAGCACAGGCAAAATCCTAGAGGAAAACCTGGTTCGAGCTTCAATGCCATACAACACTCCTTCCGTGGCCTCCAACTGCTCTTAAATGCTAGTAAAACTAAATGCATGCTCTTCAACCAATTACTGCCTGCACTCGCCCGCCCGCCTAGCATCACTACTCTGGACAGTTCTGACTTAGAATATGTGGACAACTACAAATACCTAGGCGTCTGGTTAGACTGTAAACTCTCCTTCCAGACTCACATTAAGCATCTCCAATCCAAAATTAAATCTAGAATCTGCTTCCTATTTCGCAAAACAAAGCATCCTTCACTCATGCTGCCAAACATACCCTCGTAAAACTGACTATACTACCGATCCTTGACTTCGGCGATGTCATTTACAAAATAGCCTCCAACACTCCACTCAGCAAATTGGATGAAGTCTATCACAATGCCATCCGTTTTGTCACCAAAGCCCCATATACTACCCACCACTGCGACCTGTATTCTTTCGTTGGCTGTTCCTCGCTACATATTTGTCGCCAAACCCACAGGCTCCAGGTCATCTATAAGTCTTTGCTAGGTAAAGCCCCACCTTATCTCAGCTCACTGGTCGCTCACTGGTCGCTGGTCGCTTTGGTCATCCCCAAAGCCAACACCCCCTTTGGCCGCCTTTCCTTCCAGTTCTCTGCTGCCAATGACTGGAACGAATTGCAAAAATCACCAAAGCTGGAAACGTATGTCTCCCTCACTAACTTTAAGTGTCAGCTGTCAGAGTAGCTTACCGATCACTGTACCTGTACACAGCCCATCTGTATATAGCACACCCAACTACCTCATCCCCATATTGTTATTTTTTTTTTTGCTCTTTTGCAACCCAGTATCTCTACTTGCACATTATCATCTGCACATCTATCACTCCAGTGTTAATGCTAAATTGTAATTATTTCGCCTCTGTGGCCTATTTATTGCCTTACCTCACTAATGTTACTACATTTGCACAAACTGTACATATATTCTTCTATTGTGTTATTGACTGTACATTTATTCATCCCATGGGTAACTCTGTTGTTGTTTTTGTTGCACTTCTTTGCTTTATCTTGGCCAGGTCGCAGTTGTAAATGAGAATTTGTTCTCAACTGGCCTACCTGGTTAAATAAAGGTGAAATATTTTTTTTATATATTTTTTTTTATAATTCCTTCTCGCATCTACACGCTCTCCTCCTCTCACATTTTCCCTTCGCTTGTGGACTTCAGTGCACAACACATCAGCTGTCTGTGTCCAGGCAAAAAAATATATACTTTCCAACCCAAACCTTCATATCATAACTGCTAACCTCTACACACAGCCTACAGCGTTGTCATCATATTAGCTAACGTCATAGTCAACATAGCTACTAAAACTAACGCATTAGTAAACCCGCTACAATCATGGAGTACAGTGTACAGTCAGCAAGCTGCAGTTTATGCTTTCAGTACTAGATTAATTATCTGATCCTTTGATTGAGTGGGCAACATGTCAGTTCATGCTGGAAAAGCTCTGATAGGTTGGAGGATGTCCTCTGGAAGTTGTCATTATTGCTGTGTAAGTCTATGGAAGGGAGTGAGAACCATGAGCCTCCTAGGTTTTGTATTGAACTCAATGTACCCAGAGGAAGATGGAAACAGTCCTCCAGCTACACAATGTTGCTACCCTACAGAGTGCTGTTGAGGCTAAAGTAGACCTTCATTGCAAAAGTGTGTTTTAATCAATTATTTGGTGACATGTGAAAATGTTTAGTATAGTTTATCTATAAATGATAACTTTTTAAATATTTCACTATTTCTGAAATTCTGAAATTCACTGAGGATGGGCCTCCCCTTCCTCTGAGGAGCCTCCACCAGCAGCCAGAGTAAGCAGAGCTAGCACTAGCAGCAGCGACAGTAGTACAGTTAGCAGAGCTAGCACTAGCAGCTGTTACTACAGTTAGCAGAGCTGGCGCTAGCAGCAGCTAGTACAGTTAGCAGAGCTGGCGCTAGCAGCTGTTACTACAGTTAGCAGAGCTGGCGCTAGCAGCTGTTACTACAGTTAGCAGAGCTGGCGCTAGCAGCAGCTAGTACAGTTAGCAGAGCTAGCACTAGCAGCTGTTACTACAGTTAGCAGAGCTGGCGCTAGCAGCAGCTAGTACAGTTAGCAGAGATTAATTATGCAGTATGTTGTATTTTTATGTATTATTTCTTACACTGTTACCCCAGGAAATCTGAAGTCTTATTACATACAGCAGGGAGGAAATATTGGATATAAGAGCAACGTCAACTTACCAACATTACGACCAGGAATACAATCTTCCCGAAAAGCGGATCCTCTATTTGGACCACCACCCAGGACAATGGACCGGATCCCAGTAGGCTAGTCAAAACAACGGCGTCGCAGAAGGAGCAGACGGAGTGGTCTTCTGGTCAGGTTCCGTAGACAGGCACATCGCTCACCGCTCTCGAGTATACTACTCACCAATGTCCAGTCTCTTGACAACAAGGTAGACAAAATTTGAGCAAGGGTTGCCTACCAGAGAGAAATCAGAGATTGTAACATTCTCTGTTTCACGGAAACATGGCTCACTCGAGATACGTTATCAGAGTCGGTACAGCCACCTGGTTTCTTCACGCATCGCGCCGACAGAAACAAACATCTCTCTGGTAAGAAGAAGGGTGTGGGTGTATGTCTTATGATTTACGAGTCGTGGTGTGATTATAACAACATACAGGAACTCAAGTCCTTTTGTTCACCTGACCTAGAATTCCTTACAATCAAATGCCGACTGCGTTATCTACCAAGATAATTATCTTAGATTATAATCACAGCCGTGTATATCCCCCCCAAACAGACACCTAGACGGCCCTGAAAGAACTTCATTGGACTCTATGTAAACTGGAAACCACATATCCTGAGGCTGCATTTATTGTAGCTGGGAATTTTAACAAGGCTAATCTGAAAACAAGGCTGCCTAAATGTTATCAGCATATCGAATGCGCGACCCGGACTGGCAAAATTCTGGATCATTGCTACTCTAAATTCTGCTACGCATACAAAGCCCTCCCTCGGCCTCCTTTCGGCAAATCTGACCACGACTCAATTTTGTTGCTCCCAGCCTATAGACAGAAACTTAAACAGGAAACGCCTGTGCTCAGGTCTGTTCAACGCTGGCCCGACAAATCTGATTCCACGCTTAATGATTGCTTCGATCACGTGGACTAGGATATGTTCCAGATAGCCTCAGACAACAACATTGGTGTATATGCTGATTCTGTGAGCAAGTTTATTAGCAAGTGCATCGGTGATGTACCCACGATGACTATTAAAACTTTCCAGAACCAGAAACCGTGGATAGATGGCAGCATTTGCGCAAAACTGAAAGCGCGAACCACTGCTTTTAATCATGGCAAGGCAACCGGAAACATTACCAAATACAAACAGTGTAGCTATTCCCTCAAACAAGCTAAGCGTCAGTATAGAGACAAAGTAGAGTCACAGACACAAGACTTATGTGGCAGGGTCTGCAGTCAATCACAGATTGCAAAAAGAAAACCAGCCCCGTCGTGGACACCAACGTCTTGCTCCCAGACAAACTAAAAAACTTCTTTGCTCGCTTTGAGGACAATACAATGCTTCTGACACAGCCCGCTACCAAAACTTGCGGGCTCTCCTTCACCGCTGCCAACGTGAGTAAAACATGTAAACGTGTTAACCCTCGCAAGGCTGCCGGCCAAGACGACATCCCTAGCTGCGTCCTCAGAGCATGCGCAGACCAGCTGGCTAGTGTGTTTACCGACATATTCAATCAATCCCTATCCATCAGCTGTATCCACATGCTTCAAGAAGGCCACCATCGTTCCTGTTCCCAAGAAAGCTAAGGTAACTGAGCTAAACGGCGCGACAGCACCTCTTCAACCTCAGGAGGCTGAAGAAATTTGGCTTGTCACCAAAAACACTCACAAACTTAGAAGTATATCTTTAATTCTGTGAATAACAGTTGTATCTTTTATCAATGTTTATTATGAGTTTTCTGTAAATTGACGTGGCTCTCTGCAAAATCACCGGATGTTTTGGACGCAAAACATTACTGAACGTAACGCGCCAATGTAAAGATTTTTGGGTATAAATATGCACTTTATCGAATAAAACATACATATATTGTGTAACATGATGTCCTATGAGTGTCATCTGATGAAGATCATCAAAAGTTAGTGATTAATTTTATCTATATTTCTGCTTTTTGTGACTCCTCTCTGGCTGAAAAAATGGCTGTGTGTGTTTTTGTGACTTGGCTCTGACCTAACATAATCATTTGTTGTGCTTTCATTGTAAAGCCTTTTTGAAATCAGACACGATGGGTAGATTAACAAGAAGTTTATCTTTCATTTGGTGTATTGCACTTGTTAATGTATTATAGTTACATATTTCAAAAAAAAAATGGAATTTCGCGCGCTGCCTTTTTAGCGGAATATTGTCGAGCCTAACCATAAGAAGTTTTAAACAGCCATCACTAACATTGAGTGGCTGCTGCCAACATACTGACTCAAATCTCTAGCCACTTTAATAATTAAAAGTTGGATGTAATAAATGTATCACTAGTCACCCTAAACAATGGCACTTTATATAATGTTTACATACCCTACATTACTCATCTCATATGTATATATTGTACTCCATACCATCTACTGCATATTGCCTATGCCATTCGGCCATCGCTCATCCATCTATTTATATGTACATATTCTTATTCATTCCTTTACACTTGTGTGTATAAGGTAGTTGTTGTGAAATTGTTAGATTACTTGTTAGATATTACTGCACGGTCGGAACTAGAAGTACAAGCATTTCGCTACACTCGCATTAACATCTGCTAACCATGTGTATGTGACCAATAAAATTTGATTTGATGATTTGATTACGCTAGCAGCAGCTAGTACAGTTAGCAGAGCTAGCGCTAGCCATATTATCCAGATAAGCTAACACTGTTCACGCTGCAGGAGAGCACAACAAAACACTGGATCAAAATAAAATGCTGCTTTTGGTCCAATTACCTCGTTAAGAGGAATTGCCCACTGATGCATCCTCCTGTTCCCGCTTCTCCTCCTCCCCACCTCCTTCTCTGCCCTCCCTTCCTGCCTCCCCCTCTTCCCTCCCTGCCTCCATCTCTGCTTCCCTGCCGGCCCTCCCTCCCTGCCTCCCCCTACTCCCCTCTCTCCCTGCCTCAGTTTACCCAGGTGGCTGGGCTGTTGGGTAATCATGCAGGGCCAGGATGGGAAGCCCTCAGGGCTATATGGCACTCATCCACCCCAGCACTTCACTAACAGACCAGTGGCCTAGATAGTGGATTTACATTTACACCACAAGCAACAGGGCCCCAGCCTCATACACTTTAGGCTACTTCTATTGTCACTTGAATTGTGTAGCTTTGGCCAGTAGGCTACTGACCCCTGTCTGTGTATGTCTACTCCTCTACAGCTTGCTACAATGTCATTTTTAACCATTACATTAGATACAAATGTGACAACACAAAACAGTCGACACAGTGTTCTAAACACTGTAATTACATAATCTGAATTGCATTATATGTTATTTGACAAAACATCTCTGTTTACAGATACACAAAAGGAGAGCTGGACATTGCCTACATCACATCACGAATCATAGGTGAGTACTGTATAGAAACATCATTCTCGAACTGTAGTTTAATTTTCTCATTATGGGGAACAGTAAGCCTGTCTTCGGGCTTCAAAGGTTTCTTCTCAACCTAGCCAGGGTTAGACATCTGGATCTCTCAGTCTCCAGCCTCCTATAAATATTGCCTCACTTTTTCCCCTGCACAACATCTACTTTAAATCTGCAGGTGACAGAGGGTGAGATGTCTGGGAGAGTGGGTGTACCCCTAATAAAATAAAACACCCCTAATAAAAACACAAATGATGCTCCAACCTTGTGATGGGCCCCTCATAGCAGGCAACACACACACACACACACACACACACACACACACACACACACACACACACACACACACACACACACACACACACACACACACACACACCTCCACATCCCACACCTGAGTGCTGTAAACAGAGGAGAGCTGTGCAAGCCACAGTACTACTCTGTCTTCCTTCTCCTGACACACACACACACACACACACGCTTCCACCTCCCACACCTGAGTGCTGTAAACAGAGGAGAGCTGTGCTGTGGAAACCACAGTACTACTCACTCTTCCTTCTCCTGACACACACACACACACACACACACAAACACACACACACACACTCTTTCTGTGTTGTGAGGTTGCAGGTAACAGCAGTCTGTCCTACAGATGCAGAGGACACAGTCACGCAGGCGTTACTTGGGGCCCCCTATCCCATCATGCATAGCGTGTCACCTCTGACCCCTCCTCTCACTGAAAACTCATAATTATTCTCTATAACACCAAACATGTAGCTGCACATGCCAGTCAAACCTGTTATAAAACACCTGCAGTTATATTATTTTAAACCCAATTTTAAACAGAAGAATATAACTATACATAAATCACAAACTGTACTCTCATCTTTTCGACATTTAGTATGATTCCCTGTCTGTTTTATATGTTTACAGCCTTCCTACTGCACATGAAATCCCCAATCTGGCCCTCATCATCCCCAGCTTCCAATTGGCTCGTTCATCCCTCCTCTCCCCTGTGACTATTCGCTAGGTCATTGCTGTAAATGAGAATGTGTTCTCAGTCAACTTACCTGGTAAAATAGGAGTTAATAGTATGAATCAAATCAAACACTGTCATGGAACGTCATGACAGTGTTTAATAATAGGATAGTACTGTATATCCTGGCATGCCTCATTATCACCTCTATGGTGACTGGGATTGCCCATTTGTCTCCCTCTCTGTCTTTTTCCAATGTCTCCCTCTATGTCCCCTGCCAATGTCTCCCTCTCTGTCCCCTGCCAGTGATGTCATATCCTGCAGAGGCATTGCAGATCGGCAACCAGAACCATGTGGAGGATATGCGCTCCTTTCTGGACTCACGGCACGCTGACCACTACACTGTCTTCAACCTGTCACAGCGCAACTACCGAGGCGCAAAGTTCTCCAACCGGGTGAGACAGAGAGCACGAGATGGAGGTCTACCAAGGCCTACCAAGATCAACAACACACAGAGATACTAACTATACTTAGCCTCAGTTCAGTCACTCTCTGTTATACGGTAATGCTAAAACACACTATGCCAACATGTATGCAATGATTTATAATACATTACAACACATTACCCATAGTCCAGGTGTCAGACTCATTCCATGGAGGGCCGAGTGTCTGCAGGTTTGTGGTTTTTACTTTCAATTAACTAGACAACCAGGTGAAGGGAGTTCCTTATTAATTACTGACCTTAATCCATAAATCAAGTACAAGGGTGGAGCGAAAACCCGCAGACTAAAGGCCCTCCGTGGAATGAGTTTGACACGTGCCATAGGCACCAGGTATTGTGTTTCATGGCAAACATAGCATACCCACTGAACACTGTGAAAGTGCATTGTCCTATGCATAGACCTAAATCCGAATCAAAGACTGAACTTGGAGATTAAGACATGGCTCAGTTTCTCTCACTGTGAAACTCCAGTCACTACTATGTCAGCTTCCCACTTCAACTGATTTACTGTTCAATGACTAGATGTTATCCTTGGAATGAATCTGTCTAAATCGCTCCATTCAGTTTATGGGTCACCAAGACACCAGCAGTTACATTTTACATTGACATGTTAGTCATTTAGCAAACACTCTTATCCAGATAAGTTAGACACAGTTAGTGCATTCATCTTAATATAGCGAGTTGAGACCACCACATATCACAGTCGTAGTGAGTACATTCTTCCTCAATAAAGAAGTTATCAGCAAAGTCAGTGCTAGTTGGAAAAGATGTGCACTTTGTTATTGTTGGGGGGAAATTAGAAGACTGGTAATTCTTCATTAAATGAATTAAAATACCTTTATTTGTATGGCCTGTTCAATAGAAACAAAGTTTTAAAAATCTGACACGTAAAACTTTGTTTCTATTGAACATCCATACATACAGTGCCTTTCTTTTTGATGACCAATTTACCCCTTTTACCAAAGAGTACCTTCTATCTACCAAAATGTACTATTGTGTACCTTAGTAGTGCTTCCCTCCCTCCTCTTTCTACTAGTTACATTTATATTTATTTACCTTTATTTAACTAGGCAAGTCAGTTAAGAACAAATTCTTATTTACAGTGACGGCCTACCCCAGTCAAACCTTGACAACGCTGGGCTAATTGTGCGTCGCCCTATGGAACACCCAATCACGGCCAGATGTGATACAGCCTGGATTCAAACCAGGGACTGTAGTGACGCCTCTTGCACAGAGATACAATGCCTTAGACCGCTGCGCCACTCAGGAGTTGCAGTAGTCCAGACGGGATATGACGAGTGTCTGGATTAGGACCTGCGCCGCTTCCTGTGTGAAGAAAGGTTGTACTCTACAGATGTTGTGGAGCATGAACCTGCAGGAGCGAGTCACTGCTTTGATGTTCGCAGAGAATGACAGGGTGTTGTCCAGGTTCAAGCTTTGGTTCTTCAAACTCTTGGAGGGGGACACCATGGAGTTGTCAACCGTGATGGAGAGGTTTTGGAGAGGGCAGGCCTTTCCCGGGAGGAAGAGTAGCTCCGTCTTGTCGAGGTTGAGCTTGAGATGGTGGGCCGACATCCAAGCTGAGGTATCTGCCAGGCACGCAGAGATGTATGTTGCCACGTGGGTGTCAGAAGGGGAGAATGAGAAGTAGTTGAGTGTCATCTACCTAGCAATTATAGGAGAGACCATGAGAGGATATGATGGAGTTGAGAAAAGAGTTGTAAAGAATAAAGAGGAGAGGGCCTAGAACCGAGCCCTAGGGAACACCAGTAGTGAGAGCACGTGGTGCAGACACAGATCCTCTCCACGTAACCTGGTAGGAGCGACCAGGTAGGATGCCATCCAGGAGTGTGCAGAGCCTGAGCCACCCAACCCTGAGAGGGTGGAAAGGAGGATCTGATGGTTCACCTGATGGAAGATAAGAGCAGAGGAGAGAGTCAGCTTTGGCAGAGCAGAGAGCCTCCGTGACTGTCACGATCGTTATAATGAATGTCGGACCAAGGCGCAGCGTACGTAGAGTTCCACATGTTTATTATATGAAACTCACAAAACAATAAACAGAAAACGAAACGTGCAGTAAATGCAGTGCTCCCAGGCAACTACACAAAAGCAAGATCCCACAAAACACAGTGGGAGAAATGGCTGCCTAAATATGATCCCCAATCAGAGACAACAATTAACAGCTGTCTCTGATTGGGAACCATATCAGGCCAAAATAGACATACAGTAACCAAGATAACCCACCCTAGTTACACCCCGACCTAACCACCATAGAGAATAAAAGGCTCTCTATGGTCAGGGCGTGACAGTGACAGAGGAGAGCAGTCTCAGTTGAGTGAGCCTTCTTGAAGCCTGACTTGTTAGGGTGAAGAAGATAATTCTGAGAGAGTTGGTCAGAGACAGCACGCTCAAGTGTTTTGGAAAGGAAAGAAAGGATACTGGTCTGTAGTTTTTTACATCAGAGTTTTTTTTTTACAACAGAGTGTTGGTTTCCTGAGGGGTCTACCATTATCACCCCTTTTTCATTACACACACGCACCTGGGGAGAACCCCTCGCATTTAGGAGTTCAAGTGGACGGCCGACCATGGTACCATTTCCAGAAAACAGGATCCACATTATAGTTTATTTAAAAAAAAATGATTTCACCTTTACTTAACCAGGTAAGCTAGTTGAAAACAAGTTCTTATTTACAACTGCGACCTGGCCAAGATAAAGAAAAGCAGTGCGACACAAACAACAACACAGAGTTACACATGGAATAAACAAGTGTACAGTCAATAACAAAATATACAAAAATAGTCTATATACAGTGTGTGCAAATGGCGTGACGAGGTAAGGCAATAAATTGGCCATAGTAGCGAAATAATTACAATTTAGCAGATTAACACTGGAGTGATAAATGAGCAGATGATGATGTGCAAGTAGAGATACTGGTGTGCAAAAGAGCAGAAAAGTAAATAAAAACAATATGGAGATGAGGTAGGTAGATTGGGTGGGCTATTTACAGATGGACTATGTACAGCTGCAGCGATCGGTTAGCTGCTCAGATAGTTGATGTTTAAAGTTAGTGAGGGAAATAAAAGTCTCCAGCTTCAGCGATTTTTGCAAATCATTCCAGTCACTGGCAGCAGAGAACTGGAAGGAAAGGCGGCCAAAGAGGTGTTGACTTTGGGGATGATCATGAAGGTATACCTGCTGGAACGTGTGCTACGGGTGGGTGTTGTTATCGTGACCAGTGAACTGAGATAAGCAGAGGTCTACCTAGCATAGACTTGTAGATGACCTGGAGCCAGTGGGTCTGGCGACGAGTATGTAGCGAGGGCCAGCCGACTAGAGCATACAGGTCGCAGTGGTGGGTGGTATAAGGTGATTTGGTAACAAAACGGATGGCACTGTGATAGACTTCATCCAGTTTGCTGAGTAGGGTGTTGGAAGCTATTTTGTAGATGACATCGCCAAAGTCGAGGATCGGTAGTATAGTCAGTTTTACTAGGTTAAGTTTGGCAGCATGAGTGAAAGAGGCTTTGTTGCGAAATAGAAATCCGATTCTAAATTTGATTTTGGATTGGAGATGGCGGCAGGGTAGCCTAGTGGTTAGAGTGTTGGACTAGTAACTGGAAGGTTGCCAGAAGGTTGTAAGTTCAAATCCCCGAGCTGATGAGGTACAAATCTGTCGTTCTGCCCCTGAACAGGCAGTTAACCCACTGTTTCTAGGCCGTCATTGAAAATAAGAATTTGTTCTTAACTGACTTGCCTAGTTAAAAAAGGTAATATATATATATATATATATTTAAATATGAGTATGGAAGGAGAGTTTACAGTCTAGCCAGACACCTAGGTATTTATAGCATGGCCAGCCGTAGAGAAATGCTTATTGAAATGTTAGATTATCATGGATTTATTGGTGGTGACCGTGTTACCAAGCCTCAGAGTAGTGGGCAGCTGGGAGGAGGTGCTCTTGTTCTCCATGGACTTTACAGTGTCCCAAAACTTTTTGGAGTTAGAGCTTCAGGATGCAAATTTCTGTTTGAAAACGCTAGCCTTTGCTTTCCCAACTGACCGTGTATATTGGTTCCTGACTTCCCTGAAAAAGTTGCATATCATGGGGACTGTTTGAAGCTATTGCAGTCTGCCACAGGATGTTTTTGTGCTGGTCAAGGGCAGTCAGGTCTGGAGTGAACCATCTGTTCTTAGTTCTAATTTTTTTTGAAAGGGGCATGCTTATTTAAGATGGTGAGAAAATTGCTTTTAAAGAACGACCAGGCATCCTCTACTGACGGGATGAGGTCAATATCCTTCCAGGATACCCGGGCCAGGTCGATTAGAAAGGCCTGCTCGCAGAAGTGTTTTAGGGAGCATTTGACAGTGATGAGGGGTGGTTGTTTGACCGCGGAACCATAGCGGATGCAGGCAATGAGGCAGTGATCGCTGAGATCTTGATTGAAACAGCAGAGGTGTATTTGGAGGGCAAGTTGGTCAGGATAATATCTATGAGAGTGCCCATGTTTACAAATTTAGGGTTGTACCTGGTGGGTTCCTTGATAATTTGTGTGAGATTGAAGGCATCTATCTTAGCTTGTAGGACTGCCTGGGTGTTAAGCATATCCCAGTTTTGGTCACCTAACAGAATGAACTCTGAAGATAGATTAGGGGCAATCAATTCACATATGGTGTCCAGGGCACAGCTGGGAGCTGAGGGGGGTCTATAACAGGCGGCAAATGAGAGTGCCTGGGGACACGCAGTGCCTGGGTTAACCTACACATCACCCGAGGAACAGAGGAGGAGTAGGATGAGGGTACGGCTAAAGGCTATCAAAACTGGTCATCTAGTGCGTTGGGGACAGAGAGGAGCAGATTTCTAGCCGTGGTAGAATAGATTCAGGGCATAATGTGCAGACAGGGGTAGTGAATGGGGAAATGGCGCTCTTTGTGGTCAATATTCGTGGATATAAAAAGAAAATTAGAACACAATCATGTAACAAATCATTTGTTGTATTTCACCAGATGTATGTCTTTGAACCGATTACTTTGAAATCCCACACAGACGAAGTTATAAGGATAATTTAGTTGTTAATGGCAGCCTGCAGTACCCTGGTTGGCCTACAACTTGAGATATTCCATGAGAGGTGGCAGCTAGCCTGCAACCTCACTTCCTAAAGTTGTACAAACTGCGCATGCAATGTTTCCAAAAACTCCTCCATGTAGAAAGATGGCGACACACTGAAATGACACTTCCTGATCATCAAATGCGCCACTGAGCATTCTCATAGGAAACAATGGGGCGATGTCATCGATGGATTCATCCATATTTTTTTGTCTGTTAAAGTCATTATAATTACACGACTCATCATGGTAACTTGTGATTTGTGCACCTGTTGCTTTCACTGCAAGGACGTTACTTATAATCGTTCTCCTCTCTCTCTCTCTCTCTCTCTCTCTATTTCTCTCTCTCTCTCTCTCTGTCTGTCTGTCTCTCTCTCGCTCTTGCTCTCTCTCTCTTTCTCTCTCTTTCTCTCTCTCTCTCTCTCTCTCTCTCTCTCTCTCTCTCTCTCTCTCTCTCCACCCCTCTTCTCCCCCACTCTCTTCCTCCCCCCACTCTCTTACCCCCCTCTCTCTCTTTCCCACTCCCTCATCCCCCTCCCTCTCTTTCTCGCTCTTCACCCCTATTCTCTCTCCCCTCCCCATCTCTCTTACCCCGCCCCTCTCTCTCTCTCCCCCCCTCTCTCTCTCTCTTCACCCCTCTTCTCTCTCCCCTCCGCATCTCTCTTACCCCCCCTCCCATTTCCAGGTCTCAGAGTGTAACTGGCCATCCCGCCAGGCTCCCAGCCTGCACAACCTGTTTGCGGTGTGTAAGAACATGCACAACTGGCTCAAACAGAACCCCAAGAATGTGTGTGTCATCACCTGCTCGGTAAGATAAGACCCACAGGAGTGTTAATTCACATTCACATTCTTCACTCTGTCCTTTTTCCTCTGTTCCTCCTCTCTTGTTTACACATCATTGCTTTCTCTTCTCCTTTCTCCCTCCATTTCCTACCTCCTCTTTCCCCCCTCTTATTGTTGCCTCGGTCCTGAGAACCATCATTCACACTCATCCTCACTTCTTTCTTGTTTACACAACATTCCTCTCACTCCATTCTCCTTCCATCTCCTCCCCCCCTCTCATTGTTGCCTCCCTACCATCCTGGGTTTGTCCTGGGTTTGTTCTAGGTTTGTGGGACTGCCTGGGGTCCAAGAGAAACACAGCTTGGAATACTGCTCCAATTGTTTCTGTTTCAGCTTTAGTTTCCACTGAGCTCTTTCACTGGCATTGCAGACCTTAAGCAAAGACAGATGTTCTCTGTATTCAAGAGGGAAGTATAGACTACAGTAGAATAGTATATAATAAAAGTCCTGGTCCTGTCCATTTGCTGTAGCAAAATAATTATGGGTAGGGAAAAGTATACTGTACATATTTCAAAGTATACTGTACATGTTTCAAAGTATACTGTACATGTTTCAAAGTATACTGTACACGCTTTAAAGTATACTGTACATGTTTTTAGTTATGTACTACAGTACACTATGCCTGGAATGTAATGCTTTCCATCTTTCTGTATGTGATTTCATTGTGGTTGGCAAGTTCATCTGTGTTGAGCAATTACTTTTAGTTTATATGAGAGTTCCTCAAATGTCTTCCTCAACGTTTTGTGCTGAAGGAAGAATGTTGCTTTCTTAGAAATACTTGGCCCAGTTTTATGATCTTAACTTTACCTCAACCAGATGTATTTATAACTGTATAACTTTCTTAAGCAAAAGAGACACAAGTTATATTTAGAGACTGTGGCAGCAGATAGTGACAGACAAACTCTGTGTGAAGAGTCCCTGTTTAGTGATATTGGAGCGACATGAGATTGAAACCAAACATATTGGCCATGCACAGAGAACATGGAAGGGCCCTAGCTTCTAAGAATCATAAAGACTATCCTAGCTTATAGGAATCATAAAGACCATCCTAGCTTATAGGAATCATATCATATCCTAGCTTCTAAGAATCATAAAGACTATCCTAGCTTATAGGAATCATAAAGACCATCCTAGCTTATAGGAATCATATCATATCCTAGCTTCTAAGAATCATAAAGACTATCCTAGCTTCTAAGAATCATAAAGACTATCCTAGCTTCTAAGAATCATGAAGACTATCCTAGCTTATAGGAATCATAAAGACTAACCTAGCTCATAGGAATCATAAAACTATCCTAGCTTATAGGAATCATAAAGACTATCCTAGCTTCTAAGAATCATAAAGACTATCTTAGCTTCTAAGAATCATAAAGACTATCCTAGCTTATAGGAATCATAAAGACTATCCTAGCTTCTAAGAATCATAAAGACTATCCTCACTTATAGGAATCATAAAGACTATCCTCGCTTATAGGAATCATAAAGACTATCCTAGTGTATAGGAATCATAAAGACTATCCTAGTTTATAGGAATCATAAAGACCATCCTAGCTTATAGGAATTATAAAGCCTACCCTAGCTTCTAAGAATCATAACGACTATCCTAGTTTAAAGGAATCATAAAGACTTTCCTAGTTTATAGGAATCATAAAGACTATCCTAGCTCATAGGAATCATAAAGACTATCCTAGCTTCTGAGGATCATAAAGACTATCCTAACTTATAGGAATCATAAAGACTAACCTAGTTTATATAAATCATAAAGACTATCCTAGCTTCTAAGAATCATAAAGACTATCCTAGCTTAAAGAAATCTTAAAGGCTATCTATATTAGCGTATAGGAATCATAAAGACTATCTTAGCTTATAGGAATCATAAAGACCTTCCTAGTTTATAGGAATCATAAAGACTATCCTAGCTCATAGGAATCATAAAGACTATCCTAGCTTCTGAGGATCATAAAGACTATCCTAGCTTCTAAGAATCATAAAGACTATCTATCCTAGCTTATAGGAATCAAAAATACTATCTATCCTAGTTTATAGGAATCATAAAGACTATCCTAGTTTATAGGAATCATAAACACTATCCTAGCTTATAGGAATCATAAACACTATCCTAGCTTCTAAGAATCATAAACACTACCCTAGCTTCTAAGAATCATAAAGACTATCCTAGCTTATAGGAATCATAAAGACTATCCTAGCTTATAGGAATCATAAACACTATCCTAGCTTATAGGAATCATAAAGACTATCCTAGCTTATAGGAATCATAAAGACTATCCTAGCTTATAGGAATCATAAACACTATCCTAGCTTCTAAGAATCATAAACACTATCCTAGCTTCTAAGAATCATAAAGACTATCCTAGCTTATAGGAATCATAAAGACTATCCTAGCTTCTAAGAATCATAAAGACTGTCCTTGCTTATAAGAATCATAAAGACTATCCTAGCTCATAGGAATCATAAACACTATCCTAGCTTCTACGAATCATAAAGACTGTCCTAGCTTATAGGAATCATAAAGACTATCCTAGCTCATAGGAATCATAAAGACTATCCTAGCTCATAGGAATCATAAAGACTATCCTAGCTTATAAGAATCATAAAGACTATCCTAGCTCATAGGAATCATAAAGACTATCCTAGCTTATAAGAATCATAAAAACTATCCTAGCTCATAGGAATCATAAAGACTATCCTAGCTTATAAGAATCATAAAGACTATCCTAGCTCATAGGAATCATAAAGACTATCCTAGCTTATAGGAATCATAAACACTATCCTAGCTTCTAAGAATCATAAACACTATCCTAGCTTCTAAGAATCATAAAGACTATCCTAGCTTATAGGAATCATAAAGACTATCCTAGCTTCTAAGAATCATAAAGACTATCCTTGCTTATAAGAATCATAAAGACTATCCTAGCTCATAGGAATCATAAACACTATCCTAGCTTCTACGAATCATAAAGACTGTCCTAGCTTATAGGAATCATAAAGACTATCCTAGCTCATAGGAATCATAAAGACTATCCTAGCTCATAGGAATCATAAAGACTATCCTAGCTTATAAGAATCATAAAGACTATCCTAGCTCATAGGAATCATAAAGACTATCCTAGCTTATAAGAATCATAAAAACTATCCTAGCTCATAGGAATCATAAAGACTATCCTAGCTTATAAGAATCATAAAGACTATCCTAGCTCATAGGAATCATAAAGACTATCCTAGCTTCTAAGAATCATAAAGACTATCCTAGCTCATAGGAATCATAAAGACTATACTGCCTTTTTTTGCAATGCATTGAGTTGTGTAAATTGAAGTACTGTAAGCTTGCTGCAGCTTCCTTCTCTTCTGTTAGTTATCCTACATAACGGTTTATGTTGGCATGTTGCTGTTCGCTTGCTAGTTTTGTCTATGTGTATCTACTATCTACTGACTGTCTGTGCCCTCCTTAAGGACGGCCGTGCTCCGTCGGGTGTGCTGGTCTGTGCCATGTTCTGCTTCTGCCACCTCTTCTCCAACCCAGTTCCCGCCATGCAGCTGCTCAGCGCCAAGAGACCCGGTTCTGGCCTCTGGCCCTCGCACCGGAGGTAGGACAACACAGGGGGCGTGTTTGTGGGGTGTGTGTGTGTGTGTTTATATTGATTGCTGTTCATTGCAGTGGAAAACAGGAGAAAAAGATTAAACACATAAACAGTCTTCACCTCCATGACTTTGACTTTGTTATTTTTAGATGATGGATGAACTTAAAAACCTAGCTCCCTCCTCCTTCCTTCTCCCCCTGCATTACTCTCTTAAATCCTTTATCAACCTATTTATTTTCTGATGGCTGAGTTGCGGTACATGGCGCATTAGCCACGATGCTAACGAGGTGCCAGAAATATACAGCAGCCAATTAATCAACATGCAGGCACGAACACGCACACAAACACACACACACACGCTAACACAGCCAGCCGCTTGGCCACACAGCTGCTTCTCATAATAACAAAGACTGCTTCATCCTTCAGCCCAGACAGAGAGGCTGATGGATGAAGACAGTGGCAATCAAGCCTCATCTTGGTTTTTGTTCTGTTGTGTTTCTCTAAACTGAAAAAGCAAACCATTTTCTGCAAGAATCTGTAGACATAGGAAATATGATTTCAAGTATATACTGTAACTTTGAGATGGATAGTTTTGTTATATTTTCTAGCACAAAAAAATCCCCTCTGTATTCATGTACAAAGACAATGTATGTTTATTTTTTAGATAGTACTCAGTGCTTATGGTAGTTTAGTGTCTGTAACCTTACATTCTCTGCCTCTCTTCTCCAGGTACATAGGCTATGTGTGCAGTATGGTATCAGAGAAGCCCTCCCTGCCACACTCCAAGCCCCTGGTGGTCAAGGCAGTCACCATGAGTCCAGTACCTTGCTTCAACAAACAACGCATCGGCTGCAGACCCTTCTCTGAGATCCTCATAGGGGAGACCAAGATCTTCTCTACTGCACAGGACTATGAGAGGATGAGGTACAGTAGGTGCAGACACACACACACACACACACACACACACACACACACACACACATACACACACACACACACACACACACACTAGCAGCTGTTTGTTCACACGCACCCGCCCGCAATTACTATATGTGATAAAGTGAACATCTGAGGCCCGCAACCGACGCTAACCTTCTATTATAGAAAATGCGCTGTAGGCTACAGTTAGACAACAGATTATTTTTGACAGGCCGTGCAGAATCTTTTTTGCCTTATGTAGATATGTTTCTGTTTATAATTTCCAACATTTTGGTAGACTATTTGCTAGTCAACTGGTCTATAATTAGATACATGCAGCTTCTCTTCTGTCATTATATGTTGCCCTAGAAGACTAAATAAACCCCTGCTCACCAGAATGTCATAAATCGACAGAATGAATGCTTTAAGTTGACATAGGTAAAGTTTTCTCTGTCATCTCTGCTTCTTTCATGGAGCAAGGACGTTTAGGGACCAGGGAGAAAATGCTCCAGTTGGACCAGTTGTAAGGAAATAGAAAGCTGTGAAAACAACCCATCATGTTTCTGATAAGATGTCAGTTCAGCTTGGATGCATATTTTATGTGTTTGAAATTCAGCTTTTATGATACTGATAAAGATAGCACCTCTACAGACTGCACACTCACATTCTCTCAAGATGTTAAAAGAAAGAAATCATCATAGCCTATTTCTCCACTCCTGTTCCTGTGAAAACATAATAGTGAAGACATCAAAACTATGAAATAACACATATGTAACCATGTAGTAACCAAAAACGTTTTAAACAAATCAAAATATATTTTATATTTGAGATTCTTCAAAGTAGCCACTCTTTGCTTTGATGACAAATTTGTCATACTTGGCATTCTCTCAACCAGCTTCATGAGGTAGTCACCTGGAATGCATTTCAATTAACAGGTGTGCCTCATTTGTGGAATTTCTTTCCTTCTTAATGCGTTTGAGTCAATCAGTTGTGTTGTGACAAGGTAGGGGATGTATACAGAATATATACAGCCCTATTTGGTAAAAGACCAAGTCCATATTATGGAAAGAACAGCTAAAATAAGCAAAGAGAAACGACAGTGCATTATTACTTTAAGACATGAAAGTCAATAAATCCGGGAAAATGTAAAGAACTTTGAAAGTTTCTTCAAGTGCAGTCGCAAAAACCATCAAGCGTTATGATGAAACTGGCACTCATGAGGACTGCCACAGGAAAGGAAGACCCAGAGTTACCTCTGCTGCATTAGAGTTACCAGCCTCAAAAATTGCAGCCCAAATAAATGCTTCACAGAGTTATACTTCGGGAAGTATTCAGACCCCTTGAGTTTTTTCCACATTTTGTTACGTTACAGCCTTATTGGACATGATTTGGAGGCCACTGAATATCTCGTACAATGCTGTGTACTACTCCCTTCACAGAACAGCACAGACTGGCTCTAACCAGAGTAGAAAGAGGAGTGGGAGGCCCCGGTGCACAACTAAGAAACAGACGCCTCACAAGTCCTCAACTGGCAGCTTCATTAAATAGTACCCGCAAAACACCAGTCTCAACGTCAACAGTGAAGAGGCGACTCCAGGATGCTGGCCTTCTATTTACTATTTAATGAAGCTGCCAGTTGAGGACTTGTGAGGCGTCTGTTTCTCAAGCTAGATACTCTAATGGTATTGTCCTCTTGCTCAGTTGTGCACCGGGGCCTCCCACTCCTCTTTATATTCTGGTTAGAGCCAGTTTGTGCTGTTCTGTCAAGGGAGTAGTACACAGCATTGTACGAGATCTTCAGTTTCTTGGCAATTTCTCGCATGGAATAGCCTTCATTTCTCAGAACAAGAATAGACTGACGAGTTTCAGAAGAAAGGTCTTTGTTTCTGGCCATTTTGAGCCTGCAATCAAACCCACAAATGCTGATGCTCCAGATACTCAACTAGTCTAAAGAATGCCAGTTGTATTGCTTCTTTAATCAGAACAAAAGTTTTCAGCTGTGCTAACATAATTTCAAAAGGATTTTCTAATGATCAATTAGCCTTTTAAAATAATAAACTTGGATTAGCTAACACAAAGTGCCATTGGAACACAGGAGTGATGGTTGCTAATAATGGGCCTCTGTACGCCTATGTAGATATTCCATAAAAAGAATCAGCCATTTCCAGCTACAATAGTAATTTACAACATTAACAATGTCTGCACTGATCAATTTGATGTTATTTTCATGGATAAAGAAATTTGCTTTTCTTTCAAAAACAAGGACATTTCTAAGTGACACCAAACTTTTGAACAGTAGTGTATATACAGTTGAAGTCAGAGGTTTACATACACTTAGGTTGGAGTCATTAAAACTTGTTTTCAACCACTCCACAAATTTCTTGTTAACAAACTATAGTTTTGGCAAGTCGGTTAGGACATCTACTTTGTGCATGACACAAGTCATTTTTCCAACAATTGTTTACAGACAGATTATTTCACTCATAATTCACTGTATCACAATTTCAGCGGGTCAGAAGTTTACATACACTAAGTTGACTGTGCCTTTAAGCAGCTTGCAAAATTCCAGAAAATTATGTCATGGCTTTAGAAGCTTCTGATAGGCTAATTAACATCATTTGAATCAATTGGAGGTGTACCTGTGTATGTATTTTAAGGCCTACCTTCAAACTCAGTGCCTCTTTGCTTGACATCATGGGAAAATCAAAAGAAATCTGCCAAGATCTCAGAAAAAAAATGTTGACCTCCTCAAGTTTGGTTCATCCTTGGGAGCAATTTCCAAACGCCTGAAGGTACCACGTTCATTTGTACAAACAGTAGTACGCAAGTATAAACACCATGGTCGTCATACCGCTCAGGAAGGAGACGAGTTCTGTCTCCTAGAGATTAACGTACTTTGATGCGAAAAGTGCAAATCAATTCCAGAACAACAGCAAAGGACCTTGTGAAGATGCTGGAGGAAACAGGTACAAAAGTAACCTGAAAGGCCGCTCTGCAGGGAAGAAGCCACTACTCCAATACTGCCATAAAAAAGCCAGACTACGGATTGCAACTGCACATGGGGACAAAGATCGTACTTTTTGGAGAAATGTCATCTGGTCGGATGAAACAGAAATAGAATTGTTTGGCCATAATGACCATCGTTATGTTTGGAGGAAAAAGGGGGAGGCTTGCAAGCCAAATAACACCATCCCAACCGTGAAGCACAGGGGTGGCAGCATCATGTCATGGGGGTGCTTTGCTGCAGGAGGGACTGGTGCACTTCACAAAATAGATGGCATCATGAGAAAGTAAAATTATGTGGATATATTGAAGCAACATCTCAAGACATCAGTCAGGAAGTTAAAACTTGGTCGCAAATGGGTCCTCCAAATGGACAATGACCCCAAGCATACTTCCAAAGTTGTGGCAAAATGGCTTAAGAAAAACAAAGTCAAGGTATTGGATTGGCCATCACAAAGCCCTGACCTCAATCCCATTGAAAATGTGTGGGCAGAACTGAAAAAGCGTGTGCAAGCAAGGAGGCCTACAAACCTGACTCAGTTACACCAGCTCTGTCAGCGAGGAATGGACAAAATTCACCCAACTTATTGTGGGAAGCTTGTGGAAGGCTACCTGAAACGTTTGACCCAAGTTAAACTATTTAAAGGCAATGCTACCAAATACTAATTGAGTGAATGTAAACTTCTGACCCACTGGGAATGTGATGAAAGAATAAAGCTGAAATAAATCATTCTCTCTACTAGTATTCTGATATTTCACATTCATAAAATTAAGTGATGATCCTAACTGACCTAAAACAGGGAATTTGTACTGGGATTAAATGTCAGGAATTGTGAAAAACTGAGTTTAAATGTATTTAGATAAGGTGTATGTAAACTTCCGACTTCAACTGCATACAGTGGGGAGAACAAGTATTTGATTCACTGCTGATTTTGCAGGTTTTCCTACTTACAAAGCACGTAGAGGTCTGACGTTTTTATCATAGGTACACTTCAACTGTGAGACGGAATCTAAAACAAAAATCCAGAAAATCACATTGTATGATTTTTAAGTAATTCATTTGCATTTTATTACATGACATAAGTATTTGATCACCTACCAATGAGAAAGAATTCCGTCTCTCACAGACCTGTTAGTTCAAGATGACGGTCAATCACCCTCGGTCTGGGGCTCCATGCAAGATCTCACCTCGTGGGGCATCAATGAACATGAGGAAGGTGAGGGATCAGCCCAGAACTACACGGCAGGACCTGGTCAATGACCTGAAGAGAGCTGGGACCACAGTCTCAAAGAAAACCATTAGTAATACACTTCGCCGTCATGGATTAAAATCCTGCAGCGCACGCAAGGTCCCCCTGCTCAAGCCAGCGCATGTCCAGGCCCATCTGAAGTTTGCCAATGACCATCTGGATGATCCAGAGGAGGAATGGGAGAAGGTCATGTGGCCTGATGAGGCAAAAATAGTGCTTTTTGGTCTAAACTCCACTCGCCGTGTTTGGAGGAAGAAGAAGGATGAGTACAACCCCAAGAACAACATCCCAACTGTGAAGCATGGAGGTGGAAACATCATTCTTTGGGGATGCTTTTCTGCAAAGGGGACAGGACAACTGCAATGTATTGAGGGGAGGATGGATGGGGCCATGTATCGTGGGATCTTGGCCAACAACCTCCTTCCCTCAGTAAGAGCATTGAAGATGGGTCGTGGCTGGGTCTTCCAGCATGACAACGACCCGAAACACACAGCCAGGGCAACTAAGGAGTGGCTCCGTAAGAAGCATCTCAAGGTCCTGGAGTGGCCTAGCCAGTCTCCAGACCTGAACCCAATAGAACATCTTTGGAGGGAGCTGAAAGTCCGTATTGCCCAGCGACAGCCCCGACACCTGAAGGATCTGGAGAAGGTCTGTATGGAGGAGTGGGCCAAAATCCCTGCTGCAGTGTGTACAAACCTGGTCAAGAACTACAGGAAACGTATGATCTCTATAATTGCAAACAAAGGTTTCTGTACCAAATGTTAAGTTCTGCTTTCCTGATGTATCAAATACTTATGTCATGCAATAAAATGCAAATTAATTACTTAAAAATCATGTGTCATGTGTTTTTCTGGGTTTTTTTTTTAGATTCCGTCTCTCACAGTTGAAGTGTACCTATGATATAAAGTACAGACCTCTACATGCTTTGTAAGTAGGAAAACCTGCAAAATCGGCAGTGTATCAAATACTTGTTCTCCCCACTGTACATATCCGGTATATTTTTTCCTTTCTTATTTACCACTAACCCTACCACCCCTCCACTAATTGGAGTAAACTAATGAACAAAAGGGGTCTGAATACTTTCCGAGTGCACTGTATGACACCATCTCTGAATACCTTTCTCTTTTTCTCCTTCTCCTCCTTTCTGCTTGTCTGTCTCTCTCACCCTCCCCCCTCTCAGAGAGCACAGGGTCCAGGAGGGGAAGGTTGTCTTCCCTCTAGGTGTGAATGTCCAGGGTGATGTGGTCATTTCTGTCTATCATATGAGGAACACCATCGGAGGACGACTGCAGGCCAAGGTACAGCATGGGGCTAGCCTAACATGCTAAGACAACACTGACACACTCAGGCCAAAGTACAGCATATGGCTAGTCTAGCATGCTAGCATACCACTGATGCACACACAGATTATGATATGCTATGCTATGAGAGATTCTGTTAGCTCTGATTGTATGGGACCATGTCCTGATACCTTGTTATTTACAGACAGAGATCGCTCTCTGGGAGATACTGTCACACTAACACATTGATGTACATTGTGTGCCCTGAATGAACATAAACACAGCACAGACTAAATTAAAATCTAGATGGAATCTCCTTCCCTTACGATCATAAATGTCCACAGTGTAATTGTTTGAATCTATCTATGTGCCTCCTGAATCTATCTATGTGCCTCCTGAATCTATCTATGTGCTTCCTGAATCTATGTGCTTCCTGAATCTATGTGCTTCCTGAATCTATCTATGTGATTCCTGAATCTATCTATGTGATTCCTGAATCTATCTATGTGATTCCTGAATCTATCTATGTGATTCCTGAATCTATCTATGTGATTCCTGAATCTATGTGCTTCCTGAATCTATGTGATTCCTGAATCTATGTGATTCCTGAATCTATCTATGTGATTCCTGAATCTATCTATGTGATTCCTGAATCTATCTATGTGATTCCTGAATCTATCTATGTGATTCCTGAATCTATCTATGTGATTGCTTGTTGGTGTTTGCAGGTGTCCAACACCCAGATATTCCAGATCCAGTTCCACACAGGCTTCATTGCTCCAGGGACCACTGTGTTAAAGTTTACAAAGTGAGCCCCTCTCTCATATAATATCTGTACAGTACATATGTGAAGTATTAACACGTGAATGTGAAATACTATATCATGTTTACATGTTGGTGTACGTCATGATATGGAACATGGCTATTTTTTGAAATAGTGATTGGAGAACTAACTAACTATTTGTCTGACACACACACACACACACACACACACACACACACACACACACACACACACACACACACTCACACCTGTCTAGGCCGGAGCTGGATGCGTGTGACTCTCCAGAGAAGTACCCTCAGTTGTTCCATGTGTTGGTGGACATCGAGGTGGAGAGCACTGACAAGCAGAAGGACCTGACCCCTCCCTGGGAACAGTTCCCTAATAAAGACCTCATCCCCAACGTGCTGTTCTCCTGTCACCAGGAACACCAGGACGCACTGGCCATAGCAGGTAGGGCAGAGGGGAGGTCAACATACAAGCACACATGCAGAGGCATACAGGACAGATGGACACACACACAAACACACACACACAGGCAAATATGTACACACAGATGCACACTCTCATACACACATGCACGCATACGCATACAAACGGACACAGATGGGCACGCACATGTTGGTACACAGGCACAGATACATGCACTGACACAGAGGTCCACACACTCCAATGCCCAGATGGACCAAGGCACACACACAGAAACTATGCACACAGACAGCTAAACACACACAGATACTGATATGGTCACCACTAATGAGAGCTGCTGTTGAACAGTCTTTCTTACTCTAACGTTGGTCTCATTCTCTCCTCCCAAGATGAGATGGAGGGACTGGACTTGGAGGGTAGGTCTAGAGTAGAGGAGACCACAGACCAGTAAAGATACTAGCTGCTGTAGTTAGAGGAAGTCAGCACATTGTTCGAGGCAGTTTCCCCTGTGTGATGTACATGTGTTAGTTTAGCTTTATCACGCTGCTGTGGTGGCTAGCAATGCTGATATCTATAACTTAGCAAAATATCTCCTGTTCTCCTGCTGAATATTTTGTGGGAAGCAAACCTATTTACTAAATCAAGACCAAGTTTTCCTTATGTGACCTACCCCCTCCCATGTAGAGCCAAGCCGGTCCCAAGGCGGTCTGGATGGTCGTCCTCACGGGGAGGACAGTGAGCCGTCTGATGACGAGATGCTGTCCCTTTCCAGCCAGCAAAGCCACGCTAGTGTAGAGAGACCTGGAGGGGCTCAGACTGGTACCAGGGGCCCCAAGAGACCCGAGCAGCCACACGCCCCCCCCGCTGCTCCTCCTCCTCCCCCAGAAGAGGTGGACCTCCTGGGCCTGGATGGGGTGGCAGTGAACACCCCATGCCCCTCGCCCCAGCCCCCGACAACCAACACCACCACAGACCTCCTGGGGGACCTGTTTGGGGCCTCCCCCCAGACAGGGAGTGGGCCCACTTCGGCCCAGTCCACCCCACAGAAAATAGCCCCTCCCTCCACCCTCCCCTGCCCCTATCCAGGTATGTAGTCAATTATTACTATAACACCATATAGCCATAGTTACTGATCAACTCAATTCAGGTTCATTTGTCTGTTTTTTTACAAAGTCATTTTAACACAGATGTGTACATAGTATGTTCATCTATGCGTATCCTATGACGTCCAGAATTAATTGCCTGTCGGAGATTAATAAAATGTATTGAATTGAATAGTAAAGTAATGGTTTATGCTTTTCTCTCTGTCCACCCAGTGTTGGACCCGTTTGGGGCGGGTCCGATGCCCAAGCCCCAGGAGCTGATGGGGTCCTTCCTGGGTCCAGCAGGTAATCTTGGTAACCTGGGGCAGCCTGTAGAGGCACTGTCTACCAATTAACGTTTCACTCTTTCCACTATCCACTATGTGACTGCTGTCTTTACACTGATACAGTTGAAGTCGGAAGTTTACATACACCTTAGCCAAATACATTTAAATTCAGTTTCTCAATTCCTGACATTTAATCCTTGTAAAAATTCGCTGGTTTAGGTCAGCTAGGATTATCAATTTATTTTAAGAATGTGAAATGTCAGAATAATAGTAGAGAGAATGATTTATTTAAGCTTTTATTCTTTCATCACATTCCCAGTGGGTTAGAAGTTTACATATACTCAATTAGTATTTGGTAGCATTGCCTTTAAATTGTTTGACTTGGGTCAAATGTTTCGGGTAGCCTTCCTCAAGCTTCCCACTATAGGTTGGGGGAATTTTGGGCCCATTCCTCCTGATAGAGCTGGTGTATCTGAGTCAGGTTTGTAGGCCTCCTTGCTCGCACACGCTTTTTCAGTTCTGTCCACACATTTTCTATAGGATTGAGGTCAGGGCTTTGTGATGGCCACTCCAATGCCTTGACTTTGTTGTCCTTAAGCCATTTTACCACAATTTTGGAAGTATGCTTGGGGTCATTGTCGGCCTTGAAATAATTCCACAGGTACACCTCCAATTGACTCAAATGAGGTGTTATAGTGGCCCAGCCTGAGTCTAGAACCTTCGTGCTCCTCCATTCCTTTCACAGGACTTCTTATCAGTCAGGTGTTATAGTGGCCCAGCCTGAGTCTGGAACCTTCGTGCTCCTCCGTTCCTTTCACAGGACTTCTTATCAGTCAGGTGTTATAGTGGCCCAGCCTGAGTCTGGAACCTTCGTGCTCCTCCGTTCCTTTCACAGGACTTCTTATCAGTCAGGTGTTATAGTGGCCCAGCCTGAGTCTGGAACCTTCGTGCTCCTCCGTTCCTTTCACAGGACTTCTTATCAGTCAGGTGTTATAGTGGCCCAGCCTGAGTCTAGAACCTTCGTGCTCCTCCGTTCCTTTCACAGGACTTCTTATCAGTCAGGTGTTATAGTGGCCCAGCCTGAGTCTGGAACCTTGGTGCTCCTCCGTTCCTTTCACAGGACTTCTTATCAGTCAGGTGTTATAGTGGCCCAGCCTGAGTCTGGAACCTTCGCGCTCCTCCATTCCTTTCACAGGGCTTCTTATCAGTCAGGTGTTATAGTGGCCCAGCCTGAGTCTGGAATAGGTAGGAGCAAGCCCATGTAATGCTTTGTAGGTTAGCAGTAAAACCTTGAAATCAGCCCTTGCTTTGACAGGAAGCCAGTGTAGGGAGGCTAGCACTGGAGTAATATGATCAAATTTTTTGGTTCTAGTCAGGATTCTAGCAGCTGTATTTAGCACTAACTGAAGTTTATTTAGTGCTTTATCCGGGTAGCCGGAAAGTAGAGCATTGCAGTAGTCTAACCTAGAAGTGACAAAAGCATGGATAAATTTTTCTGCATCATTTTTGGACAGAAAGTTTCTGATTTTTGCAATGTTACGTAGATGGAAAAAAGCTGTCCTTGAAATGGTCTTGATATGTTCTTCAAAAGAGAGATCAGGGTCCAGAGTAACGCCGAGGTCCTTCACAGTTTTATTTGAGACGACTGTACAACCATTAAGATTAATTGTCAGATTCAACAGAGATCTCTTTGTTTCTTGGGACCTAGAACAAGCATCTCTGTTTTGTCCGAGTTTAAAAGTAGAAAGTTTGCAGCCATCCACTTCCTTATGTCTGAAACACATGCTTCTAGCGAGGGCAATTTTGGTGCTTCACCATGTTTCATTGAAATGTACAGCTGTGTGTCATGTGCAGTGAAAGTTAACATTATGTTTTCGAATGACATCCCCAAGAGGTAAAATATATAGTGAAAACAATAGTGGTCCTAAAACGGAACCTTGAGGAACACCGAAATGTACAGTTGATTTGTCAGAGGACAAACCATTCACAGAGACAAACTGATATCTTTCCGACAGATAAGATCTAAACCAGGCCAGAACTTGTCCGTGTAGACCAATTTGGGTTTCCAATCTCTCCAAAAGAATGTGGTGATCGATGGTATCAAAAGCAGCACTAAGGTCTAGGAGCACAAGGACAGATGCATTAAAAGGTAATTTACCACCTTCACAAGTGCAGTCTCAGTGCTATGATGGGGTCTAAAACCAGACTGAAGCATTTCGTATACATTGTTTGTCTTCAGGAAGGCAGTGAGTTGCTGCGCAACAGCCTTTTCAAAAAATTTTGAGAGGAATGGAAGATTCGATATAGGCCGATTAGTTTTTTATATTTTCTGGGTCAAGGTTTGGCTTTTTCAAGAGAGGCTTTATTACTGCCACTTTTAGTGAGTTTCAATCTCTTTCAATCTCTAAGAATACATCAAAACTGTATATAAGAGTATATAACTATATAAAACAGTAAATATATTAGACAGCGTTAAAGAACAGTAATTATGATCTGTCAGCTCTAACCCCAGACACATGGCTCCTATTCAACCCTTATAGAATCGTTCTTACACTCAGAGACATGCTCCCTTTGTACTTTCACTCTGCCTGAATACAATGCACATAGACCAATGATAATTACTACTGCTAGGCTAATTATACAATTACAAACAGAGGGGCTCAATTCAGTAGCTCAAAGGGAATTCAAGTCAGATAGTATCCAACACTATGGTCATTGGTGATAATGTGGTCATAATTTGCATGACTTCATATCTCTTTCCTCCCATTGTCTGTGAGGTCTGTCACTGATGTTTCTGTGTTCTGATAGGCCACAGCTCCCCAGTCCCACCCACCACCCCTGTAGTCACCATTCAGCAGCCTCCCAACGCCATGGGAGGATGGGACTGGAACAAACCTGCAGCTCCAGGTAAGTTCTACTCATGTGTAACATTCATGGACAACATCTGCAGAGACAGGGGTCTGAGAACAGAGGAACAACCAGCTGCCAGGAGCAACAGAGAGCTATGGCATGCCATCATCCAGCGTACTGTGCTGCCAGGAGCAACAGAGAGCTATGGCATGCCATCATCCAGCGTACTGTGCTGCCAGGAGCAACAGAGAGCTATGGCATGCCATCATCCAGCGTACTGTGCTGCCAGGAGCAACAGAGAGCTATGGCATGCCATCATCCAGCGTACTGTGCTGCCAGGAGCAACAGAGAGCTATGGCATGCCATCATCCAGCGTACTGTGCTGCCAGGAGCAACAGAGAGCTATGGCATGCCATCATCCAGCGTACTGTGCTGCCATGAGCAACAGAGAGCTATGGCATGCCATCATCCAGCGTACTGTGCTGCCAGGAGCAACAGAGAGCTATGGCATGCCATCATCCAGCGTACTGTGCTGCCATGAGCAACAGAGAGCTATGGCATGCCATCATCCAGCGTACTGTGCTGCCAGGAGCAACAGAGAGCTATGGTATGCCATCATCCAGCGTACTGTGCTGCCATGAGCAACAGAGAGCTATGGCATGCCATCATCCAGCTTACTGTGCTGCCATGAGCAACAGAGAGCTATGGCATGCCATCATCCAGCTTACTGTGCTGCCAGGAGCAACAGAGAGCTATGGCATGCCATCATCCAGCGTACTGTGCTGCTAGGAGCAACAGAGAGCTATGGCATGCCATCATCCAGCGTACTGTGCTGCCAGGAGCAACAGAGAGCTATGGCATGCCATCATCCAGCGTACTGTGCTGCCATGAGCAACAGAGAGCTATGGCATGCCATCATCCAGCTTACTGTGCTGCCAGGAGCAACAGAGAGCTATGGCATGCCATCATCCAGCGTACTGTGCTGCCAGGAGCAACAGAGAACTATGGCATGCCATCATCCAGCGTACTGTGCTGCCATGAGCAAGCAAGCGTGTGTAATATCAGAATGGACTAAATAGGGACCTCTGCTGGTGCTTATGAGAATCATATTTATAGAACTACAGTGCCTACGTCTTTGGAAATAAGAATGTGTTCTTAAATGACCTTCCTGGTAATATAAAGGCTACATAAAAGAAAGTATTGTATAGTATTTCAACTGTGTTATTGTGTGTTCTGTGTGAGGAGGTGGTTTCAGTATGGGCAGCAAGTCAGCCAGTACCAGTCCTACTGGGTCGGTCAACAACACTCCCACACACCAGGCCAAACCCAACACTCTGGACCCCTTTGCTGACATCGGAAACCTTGGTGGAAGTCTGGGAGGTCAGTGAAGGCTTTAAGTACTCTTCTAACTGATGCTTTAAATATGTTATGTCCAGGGGAGGCTGTTGGGAGGAGCTATAGGAGGACGAGCTCATTGTAATAGCTGGAATGGAATCAATGGAACGGAGTCAAATGTGGTTTCCATGTGTTTGATGTGTTTGATATAGTTTCATTGATTCCATTCCAGCCATTACAATGAGCCTGCCCTCCTATATATCCTCCCCCCAGCCTCCTCTGGTTATGTCATGTCATGCTATGTTATGTTATGATAGTTGAGTTACAGTTTCTGTAAACACTCCACTTACATCTCTCTCTATAGGAGGATCTGGGTTCTCCAGTAAGCCCACCACCCCTACAGGCACCACCCCTGCCTTCCCCCCCATGGGCTCCCCCTCACGGCCTCCTCCCTCGCCCCAGCACGGTGGGGGCTGGCAGGCCAACACAGGCCTTCCCTCCTGGAAGCCCGGTGGTGGTGGTGTTGGAGGGCAGCCAGGGTGGCAGCCCCAACCACAGGGTCAGGGTGGTCCATCCCCCCAGGCCAAGCCCAGCACCAGCCACTCCATGCCCCACTCCTCCCCCTCCAACAGACCCAACTACAACATCAGCTTCTCTGCCATGGGAGGAGGAGCTGCTCCCAATGCAGCCGGGAAACAGCAGCCCAACATGGGTGAGTCAGTGGGAGACTGGTTGTTATCACACTGGGATGGATAGACTGTTGGGTTGTGTTCCCCCCAAAATCACTCCTGTTGCTCTGTATTAATGTACAAATGTGCCACTTGAAACTGACCTGCATGTGTGTGATCTGTGCAGGTAGTCATTCATGATATGACTGCACATATACTGTATTATAAGTGGATGAGAGAAGATGTTACTTTCTCTCTCCCAGGTACCAAGCCCAAAGTTGCAATGGCTAACTTTGATGACCTGCTGTCTGGCCAAAGCTTTGCTGGAGCCAAAAAGAAGGAAGGTCCCAGGACAATAGCAGAGATGAGAAAGGAAGAGATGGCTAAAGAGATGGACCCCGAGAAACTCAAGGTAGTCTTACAGTGGTCAATCACTAGCCTTGGACCGAGAGTTGGAAAGTGTAGTGAAGATATAACTACAGGGGGGAGGAGGGTCCAATGTTGGACTGTCTTTTGACAGCCTAAGAAAAACAAGCTAGCTATCTCAAGATGTTGAAGAAGCCCTGTGAGCTCAGTGTTGTATCTGGCCCAGACTCTCCCCCCTCTACCACCAGATTCTGGACTGGATCGAGGGGAAGGAGCGTAACATCCGGGCCCTGCTGTCCACCATGCACACGGTGCTGTGGGAGGGGGAGACCCGCTGGAAGCATGTAGGCATGGCTGACCTGGTGACCCCAGAGCAGGTCAAGAAGGTCTACCGTAAAGCTGTGCTGGTGGTCCATCCAGACAAGGTGAGGGGGAAGGAAGAGGTTAACTCTACGCACAGTGTAACACATGTACACTTACCTCATACACACGCATACACACACACATAGTCATGCAAACACACACACACACACACAGGGGGCATCATGCACCCCAAAAATCTGAGGGTGCGTGAGGATAGCTGGGAGGTGGACTGGAGGCTAGCCCCCCCCCATCCTTTAAGTTGAAGAATTTAGCATTGTTTAAACACCTCAAGTTTGCCTGTCCCCAAAGGAGAACCCTTTGGTTCCAGGTAGAACCTATTTTGGTTTTAGTTAGAAGCCTTTTGGGTTCTATGTAGAACCCTCTGTGGAAGGGGTTTTTCATGGAACCCAAAAGGGTTCTACCTGGAACTTAAAATGCTACTTGAAATTGTTCTCCAAATAACCATTTTAGGTTCTACATAGAACCTTTTCTTCTAAGAGTTTAGAGCCATAATCACTATGTTTAATTCAATTTTGTATTTTTCTGCATACCTCTTGAGCTGTCTGTATCCTCTGTTGTGGAATATTGAGTCAAATATTTACACAGATACCGGAACTCTTGAATTCAATATGCAGAGGCAGTGGCACCCCAGATGAGTTCCGGTATCTGTGTAATTACAGTGGGGCAAAAAAGTATTTAGTCAGCCACCAATTGTGCACGTTCTCCCACTTAAAAGATGAGAGAGGCCTGTAATTTTCACCATAGGTACACTTCCAACTATGATAGACAAAATGAGAAAAAAAAATCCAGAAAATCACATTGTAGGAATTTTTATGAATTTATTTGCAAATTATGGTGGAAAATAAGTATTTGGTCACCTACAAACAAGCAAGATTTCTGGCTCTCACAGACCTGTAACTTCTTCTTTAAGAGGCTCCTCTGTCCTCCACTCGTTACCTGTATTAATGGCACCTGTTTGAACTTGTTATCAGTATAAAAGACACCTGTCCACAACCTCAAACAGTCACACTCCAAACTCCACTATTGCCAAGACCAAAGAGCTGTCAAAGGACACCAGAAACAAAATTGTAGACCTGCACCAGGCTGGGAAGACTGAATCTGCAATAGGTAAGCAGCTTGGTTTGAAGAAATCAGCTGTGGGAGCAATTATTAGGAAATGGAAGACATACAAGACCACTGATAATCTCCCTCGATCTGGGGCTCCATGCAAGTTCTCACCCCGTGGGGTCAAAATGATCACAAGAACGGTGAGCAAAAATCCCAGAACCACACGGGGGGACCTAGAGAATGACCTGCAGAGAGCTGGGACCAAAGTAACAAAGCCTACCATCAGTAACACACTACGCCGCCAGGGACTCAAATCCTGCAGTGCCAGACGTGTCCCCCTGCTTAAGCCAGTACATGTCCAGGCCCGTCTGAAGTTTGCAAGTATTTGGATGATCCAGAAGAAGATTGGGAGAATGTCATATGGTCAGATGAAACCAAAATATAACTTTTTGGTAAAAACAACTTGTCGTGTTTGGAGGACAAAGAATGCTGAGTTGCATCCAAAGAACACCATACCTACTGTGAAGCATGGGGGTGGAAACATCATGCTTTGGGGCTGTTTTTCTGCAAAGGGACCAGGACGACTGATCCGTGTAAAGGAAAGAATGAATGGGGCCATGTATCGTGAGATTTTGAGTGAAAACCTCCTTCCATCAGCAAGGGCATTGAAGATGAAACGTGGCTGGGTCTTTCACCATGACAATGATCCCAAACACAACGCCTGGGCAACGAAGGAGTGGCTTCATAAGAAGCATTTCAAGGTCCTGGAGTGGCCTAGCCAGTCTCCAGATCTCAACCCCATAGAAAATCTTTGGAGAGAGTTGAAAGTCTGTGTTGTCCAGCAACAGCCCCAAAACATCACTGCTCTAGAGGAGATCTGCATGGAGGAATGGGCCAAAATACCAGCAACAGTGTGTGAAAACCTTGTGAAGACTTACAGAAAACGTTTGATCTCTGTTATTGCCAACAAAGGGTATATAACAAAGTATTGAGATAAACTTTTGTTATTGACCAAATACTTATTTTCCACCATCATTTGAAAATAAATTCATTAAAAATCCTACAATGTGATTTCTGGATTTTTTTTCTAATTTTGTCTGTCATAGTTGAAGTGTACCTATGATGAAAATTACAGGCCTCTCATATTTTTAAGTGGGAGAACTTGCACAATTGGTGGCTGACTAAATACTTTTTTGCCCCACTGTATTTGACACATTATTCCACAACACCTCCTGACTAGCAGTTTTTTTTTAAGAAAAAATGCTTCTCTGCATTTCTGCTAAAATCTAGGTAAAAGATTGAAAGAAATGTGTCTTATTCAGTACCTTTAGTTATTTATTGCTTTTCTAAAGCAGGTGTCTAAAACGTTAACTTTCCCAGGGACGCCCACCCAGGCAAACCGGCGACCCAGGAACCCCAATCATGTTAGCAAAAACATAATCCGGTGGATGATAATGGCAAGGACAAGTAATCAACATTTTAAAATGAATAGATTTGATAGATAGTCGTTCATTATTCTAACTTCCCCACCTAATTGGAAGAAGTATAAACTCTAACATAGCCTATTAGGTAGACAGGTAACTCAAACTAGGGCTTTGACGATTATGGGATTTGGGGTAATGATTCATTGTCATGCAGTTATTTTCATAATAGTTATTTTTGTTGATTTTTTTGTTCTTGCTTGTAATGCATCATAACATCTTACAAAATGAGCTACAATACCTAATAAATACAACACAGCTTTAGTGACACCCTTGTCTTAAAAACAAATGGACTGCTTAGAACTGTTGGAAATGAAGCTTCTCCTCCCAACTGTGCTGTTCTCCTCGTGAAATGATTACCAACTTTACCCACTTCATGTAAAAATGGAACACTACTTTTGGGTAAACTAAATCTACTTTAATATTAAGTTGAATCCCCCTTCTCTTAAAATGTATGTATTAAGACGATTATGGTGATTATTATACGATAGCTGTGCTCCAAACACATTCACTAATAACAGGTGTTTCACTGGTTGAACAAAAGTGAGCAATGTGTTGACAAAAGTTAATGTTCAAGCCAAGAAAGCTTGCCAGGAGCCAGCATCACTTGCCGTGACTGGTATTGGTGGGGGGGTTTTCAATGCCTACTGTCAGATTCTCCAGTGAATATAATTAGCTCCAATGAGTGTAATTTGCTACCGTTCAAAAGTTTGGGGTCACTTAGAAATGTCCTTATTTTGGAAGAAAAGCTTTTTTGTCCATTAAACTAACATCAAATTGATCAGGAATACAGTGTAGACATTGTTAATGTTGTAAATTACTATTGTAGCTGGAAATGGCTGATTTTGAATGGAATATCTACATAGGCGTACAGAGGCCCATTTATCAGCAACCATCACTCCTGTGTTCCAATGGCACTTTGTGTTAGCTCATCCAAGTTTATCATTTTAAAAGGCTAATTGATCATTAGAAAACCCTTTTGCAATTATGTTAGCATAGCTGAAAACTAACCTTCTTTAGACTGGTTGAGTATCTGGAGCATCAGCATTTGTGGGTTTGATTACAGGCTCCAACTGGCCAGAAACAAAGATCTTTCTTCTCAAACTTGTCAGTCTATTCTTGTTCTGAGAAATGAAAAGAAATGCCAAGAAACTGAAGATCTCGTACAAAGCTGTGTACTACTCCCTTTACAGAACAGCACAAACTGGCGCTAACTAGAATAGAAAGAGGAGTGGGAGGCCCCGGTGCACAACTGAGCAAGAGGACAAGTACATTAGAGTGTCTAGTTTGAGAAACAGACGCCTCACAAGTCCTCAACTGGTAGCTTCATTAAATAGTACCCACAAAACACCAGTCTCAACGCTAACAGTGAAGAGGTGACTCTGGGATGCTGGCCTTCTAGGCAGAGTTCCTCTGTCCAGTGTCTGTGTTCTTTTGCCCATCTTAATCTTTTCCTTTTGTTGGCCAGTCTGAGATATGGCTTTTTCTTTGCAACTCTGCTTAGAAGGACAGCATCCCCGAGTCGACTCTTCACTGTTGACGTTGAGACTGGTGATATTTTGTTATTTATTTTCTGCAAATAAATGCTCTAAATGACAATATTTTTATTTGGAATTTGGGAGAAATGTTGTCAGTAGTTTATAGAATAAAACAAAATGGTACATTTTATCCAAACACACACCTATAAATACTAAAACCAGAGAAACTGATCATTTTGCAGTGGTCTCTTTTTTCCAGAGCTGCATATATACCGTATATACTGTCTAACTTGATTGATGGTCTGAAGTGTTTTCTTTGTAGCTAGTTATGAGGTTGGGAGATTGAGAACCTATCTGGGCTAGCTAAAGACAATTTCATACAATTACTATATGGCTAGTAGTATTGCAGAGAAAGAAAAAAGCATTTACAGGACAAATCTGTGTGGGGAAAGTGCCCCTGTACCCCCTACGGGTATAATTCTTCTACACACACACACAAACAAACAAACACCAGATATGATATAGTGAGGTTCTGTACAATAGACACTTTTCACCTCTGCAGTAAATTACAACGTGACTGACTGATGTTTTCCTCCTTGTCCCCTCTCCCAGGCCACTGGACAGCCCTATGAACAATATGCCAAGATGATTTTTATGGAACTGAATGATGCCTGGTCAGAATTTGACAGCCAAGGACAAAAAGCACTCTACTGAGCTGAGAGAGAGAGAGAGGGAGAGAGAGAAAGAGTTCCTGCCGACCCCCTGTGATCAATAATCAAGCCCCCACCGGATCTGACTCCCCTCCTCCTTCTCTTCTTGTCACTGTCCTGTGGACTCTACTCCATAGAGACTTCAATAGCCAGATTAACAGAAATATACCTGCCTACCCACCTACCTATGTATCTGGTGGCAGAACTGTCCAACTGTCCAACAAGAACTGTTCAACCCTGTCCTACATGTCCGAGTCCTGAACCAAGCAAAGAGTCCTGAACCAATGAATGCAGTCATCCAGCTGTCTATGGAGACATCGCCAGAGTGATACTGTCCACCTAACACCGGACATAGGTGATAATGACATACCTGTGGTCACAGTGTTGTTAGCCAGGTGCTATATAGAGCAAGACGATGCCAATGTTTTACACACAGTAGCATTAACACAGTGTTCCTGTCAGTCACCTGTGTGACTTTGAAGTGAAGATCTAGAGCCAGTGTTGGGAGTGGATGGCCTATTCAATTAGGCACTGTACCACTGACTGTAAGGTCTATACACCACAGTGATCTCAGAAATACCATGTCAAATAATTTAATATAGAGCGATCACAGAGTTTCCACCTGAGTTGTCTATCTTCATGGAAACGCTACTGTTATCTATGTTATTTGAATTACCAATTTAGATCAATGTGCTTCCACAGAACTCCACAGGAGAGTTCTAGGAGACAACAAGATAATTGCAAGCCAGGGGTAACATGTGTTCGTTCTGACAACAACCTGGAGACTCAACTTGACATGCAGTTAGTAGGTGAAGGTAGGCAGGATATTCGTTGTTGCACCCCCACCTTTACTACCTACGGTGGTTGGTTCTTGTGTTTTCTTGCCCTCCGTCTCAGAAAGGTGCAAAATGTCTTTAGCTTTAACACAGAGAGTAAACTCCGCTGCAGTCTATTACCAGTCTTAAAGCTGGAATCCACATTAGGTGAAACAGCGCCACCGGTCACCCCAGGCACATTTGTTACCAAGAGAGGAGAGGAGTTCAGAGAGAGAGAGAGATATCCAGCATCTAGCATCTTGGTTTTTAAAAACTCTGCTGTTCTATCGAGTGTGCAATCATGTCTGAAGTAACGTCTTTGTAATATCACAAATGGACATGGCAGTTTGACTGCTATTGATTCCAGCTTTAAACATACAGTACTCACTCTCATCTTTACAGTCACTTGCTAGTGGGCGGCAGGTAGCCTTGCGGCTAAGCATGTTGTGCTAGTAACCGGAAAGTTGCTGGTTCAAATCCCTGAGCTGACTAGGTAAAAAATCACTTGATGTGCCCTTGAGCAAGGCACTTAACCCTAATTTCTCCTGTAAATGTAGTGTCTACAGTCTGAAATAACCTGTGTGTAAAGGATATTATCCATAATCAGAGAAAGTATCCCCTATCACACTGCTGTACTTATCTAAGAACTAAACTGCTGAAGCTTCATCATCGTTATGTGTAGTTTTACTCTGTATTATGTTCATTTATTGACTCATTTCAGATGATTCAGTCCCTCCCAATGAAGAATCTTTCATTTTATTGCGGGTAATGTTTAGGAACATGCAGGTGGTGTATTGTCTTATTCATCCTTTGCTGTATCCTCTAAAGTGTTTACTTTTAAATCATGACAAATATTTGAAATGAAATTCTGATTGATCAAAGGCAACCTGTCATTGATGAGGGCTTTTATATTTACATTAGTTTGAAGCATATCTTTTTTGCATTCACTGACTGGAAGAACTAGTGGAAGGACTACAGGACTGACTTTATCTTTATCTTTATATTGCTACACATGGAGGCACATCATTCCATAATACATTACTATACTTGAGTGTATTGGACCACTATCAAGCTTGCCCCCTCTAACCCTTATCTGTGTAAAACAATACATTTGGTAGACTGGCACATCTATTTCATCTGATACAACCATTTCCCTGTTTTATCCCCTGCATACTGATGTTGTCAACCAGAGGAGGCTGGTGAGAGGAGCTATAGGAGGACCAGCCTACTCTGTCAAACCTTTCCTCTGTGAAAAGGCCACACCTGAGTTGTGGACTAATGTGAGCACTGACTGACCACTGACCAGTATATAACTAAAGAGACTGTCTGTCCACTGTATTCTCTGCTTTCTCTGGTGACTATACCAATGGCAGAAGCTGTGGCTGTGTAGTATGTATGTACTGTATGTATGTAGACTGAGTGTGTGTGTGTGTGTGTGTGTGTGTGTGTGTGTGTGTGTGTGTGTGTGTGTGTGTGTGTGTGTGTGTGTGTGTGTGTGTGTGTGTGTGTGTGTGTGTGTGTGTGTGTGTGTGTGTGAGAGAGAGAGAACCCCTATAAGCTCCCTAGCTGACTGAAATCTCTTGTCTATCTGCTAACTTAGGGCAATGTTAAAACGCCAACCTCTCTCTATATAGTGGATGAGTGTTGTTGAAACTGTTGTACGTGAGGATGTGATACGATTTGGATACAACTACTGTATGTGTTTGCTTGTCGGCTGTAAAAGTATTACTACTAAAAATTTAAACCGTTTCTGTCAGTGGAGGCTGCTGAGGGGGGGAAGGCTCAAAACAAAGGCTGGAACAGAGCAAATGGAATGGTATCAACCACATGGAAACCATGTGGTTGATGTATTTAATACCATTCCACTTATTCCACTCCAACCATTACCATGAGCCTGTCCTCCCCAATTAAGGTGCCACCAACCTCCTGTGGTTTCTGTGTTTCTCTTTGTGGGTTCTGTTTACCCTTGATAAAGTGATAAGTGCAATGCACAAATAAATAGAGAAGATGAAAGTCAGAAACAACAAACAAACGTCATCTGTGTCTGTCTTCGTTCTTAGTGGCACAATCTAGCCAATGGCATCGTGGAGAGGTTCTACTGTGTTAAAGAGCTGTAGGTGATGAGGACATTACTGTGTGTTATGTAGAAATCAGATTTGTAAAGACTAAAGAAATATGATAAGTCTGTGTAATTCAGAAGGAGCAGAACCATTTATTACCATCCTGTTCAGCAGTGTGTGTCCCCCCCAACAGTACACATTATCATTGTAGCCCTGGGCAAGTATACCTGATTCAACTTGTCAACTAATCATCAAGCCTTTGAGTTGAATCAAGAGTGTTTGTCTGGGGCTACAACAGAAATGTGTGTGCAGTTAGAGGTACTGGAGGACTGGAGCTGGGGGCCATTGATGTACAGCTAACTGCCAAAATAATGGAAACACTTTATTAAATGAGGGATACAAAGTGTATTGAAAGCTGGTGCTTCCACACATGGTGTGGTTACTGAGTTAATTAAGCAATTAACATCCTGTCATGAGTAGGGTGATAGGGTATAAAAATGCTGGGCAGGCCATTATTTTGGCTACCATGGTTATGCCCCCATAGGATGATGAAGACCCCGTCCACAGGGCATAAATGGTCACTGAATAGTTTGAATAGCAGGAAAAAGATGTAAACCATATGCCGTTGCTGTCTCAGTCACCAGATCTGAACACGCATAAAGATGGCAGAATTCAGATATGACGTCATTGTTTTAGCACTATCCACAACAAACTTTTTCAGTTTTCCAAATTGTCTTGAAGCAAAAATTGAGACCATGTAAACAATGCTAATAGCCATACAAGAAAAGATTAACGGAGACCACTGTACAATACGGAGAACTTAGCAAAATGAGGAATTTGTGGTAAGTACATGGGGGCCACCATATTCACCTCCGCTATTGAAAACTTATGGCAGATTCTGGAGCGGCGCCTGAGACAGCGGTTCCCACCACCATCAACAAAACACCAAATGTAAGAACGGCGTGTAAGAACGGCGTTGCATCCTTCCAATAGAGTTCCAGACACTATGCCAAGGTGCAGTGACTCTCTTCTGGCTGGTGATGTCGTCCTACTAAGACACTTTATGTTGGCGTTTCCTTTCGGCAGATACCTGAGGTAAAAACAGTGGCTCCTGGGAAGGAGTAAAGCTATTCATGCTTACCACTAGAAGACAGTGGCAGGCCAGTTTAGCATCTTCTTGTCCTGCCTGAGGGTTTCGTGTGGATCAGTTGGTAGAGTGTGGCGCTGGCAACACCAAGGTTGTGGGTTCAATTCCCACTGGGGACCAGTAAGAATAGAAGTATGATCTCATTAAAGTAAGTCGCTTAGAATAATAGCGTGTGCTATATGATGTGAATGTGTCTATATGACTGAAACTGAATGTGTCTATATGAATTATGTTGTGAATGTTTTTATATGACTGATGCTGTGAATGTGTCTATATGAATTATGTTGTGAATGTGTCTATATGACTGAAACTGTGAATGTCTCTATATGACTGATGCTGTAAATGTGTCTATATGACTGATGCTGTGAACGTGTCTATATGACTGAAACTGTGAATGTCTCTATATGACTGATGCTGTGAATGTGTTTATATGACTGATGCTGTGAATGTGTCTATATGACTGATGCTGTGAACGTGTCTATATGACTATGAGAGGATGAGGTACAGTAGGTGCAGACACACACACACACACACACACACACACACACACACACACACACACACACACACACACACACACACACAGACACACACACACGTACAGACACACACACAGACAGACACACACACACATACACTCACAGCTGCAGGTAATCACATATTAGAGTGGATGAGGCTCTGTGCCAGTGTGGATGCGTAGTAGGGGAGGTACTAAGGGACATTACAGTAGTCATAAAGGATTCTTACGCACGCAGAGAGAACAAAAATATGAGGTTAAGTCTGACACTGATCTATAGCATCTTGATCTAATGATGATCCATGGTGACCAAGCACATCATTAGACAATGCCGGAGCACACTGCGCAGTGTTATGGATATTAACATTATCAGAGCGTGCGTAAGTCATTTAGAGAAATCCTCAGGCAAGGGAAAGAGGCCCTGTGTGAAGGTTGTGTAAGCCTGTGTATTGCATCAGTCCTGGTGCCAAAAAGTGACTAAGGGAGCAGTTGAAATCATCGAGGGGGATACATTTTGGTGGGCTCTTGCCTTGGAATTATATTGAATTCTGCTTACTTCAGACTATACCACAATTAACATAAAGTTCAAATGCAGAGACTCCGAGACCATGGATAGAGTGCTTTTGAAGTAGCCTATCTCCGCTGCTCTGTATTATCACAATGGACAGCTCACACCACACTAAAGCAAGGCTGTTTTGGCCATTTTTAATATAGGCTACAAGATAGATAGGCTGTTTGTAATTGGTGAATTACCCTACGTGAAGGCAGCCGCACACACACAGCTGTCGTACCTAAATAATGCAAACTAAATGCATGAATAACTAGTGAATAATAACTAGTGCAACTAACTAGTAGCCTAGTTATTCATGCATGCAAACAAAAATACTGAAGATCAGCTTAGCTTAAAATACCAACACAACTGCGCATGCGGTACCAACTAGGCTTAGTAAACAAAGTATCAGATGGATAAAGGCTGCCTAGTCACTTTACCCCTACCTAGAGTGCACTCCAACAGTATTGGGACACTGACCATTTTCGTTGTTGTTTTGGCTCTGTACTGCAGCACTTTGGATTTGACAATAACAATGAGGTTAAAGTGCACATTGTCAGCTTTAATTTGAGGGTATTTTCTTCCATATTGGGTGAATCATTGAGATTCACAGCACTTTTTGTACAGCACTTTTTGTATATAGTCCCTCCATTTTAGGGGGCCAAAAGTATTGGGACAAATTAATTTGTATGTGTATTAAAGTAGTCGAAGGTGGTGTATTCGGTCCCATATTCCTAGCACACAATGATTATATCAAGTTTGGGTCTCTACAAACTTGTTGGATGCATTTGCTGATGAGTTTTGTTTGTGTTTCAGATCATTTTGTGCCCAATAAAAATGAATGTAAGTATTGTGTCAGTTTGGAATCCCTTTTATTGTAAGAATAAACTATGTTTCTAAACATTTCTACATTAATGTGGATGCTACCATGATTACAGATAACCCTGAATGAATTGTGAATAATGATGAGTGAGAAAGTTAGACGCACAAATATTTACAGCTAGCTAAGAAGCTAACTAAACTCTGTAGTGGTGGGGCATAAAGCTGAGTGGAGCAGCGGTCTAAGGCACTGCATCTCAGTGCTAGATTGAGGCATCACTACAGATCCTGGTTCGATTCCAGGCTGGATCATAACCGGCCATGATTGGGAGTCCCGTAGGGCGGTGCACAATTGGCCCAGTGTCGTCCGGGTTAGGGTTTGGCCGGGGTAGGCCGTCATTGTAAATAAGAATTTGTTCCCAACTGACTTTCCAAAATAAAAAAGGCCAATCCGTGCCAATCCGGAGCAGAGGGCATAGGAACTCCTGCTGGATCCCATCTTATGCGACTCAGTCCATCTCCACAGAGAGCGCATCTCAAGCTAACAAGGCTAAACACGCACAGGTGTTTGGACTTACCTCACTGCATGGTTTTGCATTTAAAAATGGTTTTGCACAATCTGTCCATTGACTTTACTCCGTCAGTAGCTTGAATAACGTTTTGCAAAAAAGAAAATCAGAGTGAATCCACACATAAAAGAATTGGGCCAGTACAAAGCCTGGGTTGTGGTCTAGTGGTATCACTCCTGGACACTCGCATTCAGAAAGTATTCAGAACCCTTGACTTATCCCACATTTTGTTTTGTTACAGCCTTAATATAACATTTATTCAATAAAAACAAAATCCTCATCGATCTACACACAATACCCGATAATGACAAAGCAAAAACAGATTTTTAGAAATTTGGGCATATTTATAAAATATATAAAATAAACACCTTATTTACATAAGAACAAAAAGATGGCGCCGGAGGGGATGACTGCCGTTTTCTGGGCTCTTAACCAACCGCGCTATTTTGTTTGGTTTTTGTTAAGGGAATTTTTATCTATAATGACTAATTATGTATACATTTCAATCAGGATGTACTAATCAGAATACAATTATGGTACTGTATATGTACTAATCAAAATACTAAATATTACTGTATATGTATGAATTTTCTTATCTGATCCCAGTACTGAAGTGAATGTGGTCAGGAGTTTAGTAACAATGACAGTCTGTTCATTGGTACAAATGAATCAGACTGGCTAGAATGCTTTTCTACACAAGAAACCCTTGACTCGTAAATTGTATTAAATTGGTAGGGAGACGGATGTGGGAAGGCTTGAGACACAGCCTTGGTACTGGAACGGAGGTGTGTGAACGTGGGCAAAAGTTGGAACAATGACGGTCTGTTCCTTTGTACAAATGAATGAACTATCTCCAGATGGCAGGGACGGACTATCTCCAGACTGTCTAGAATGCTTATCTACACTGACTGACCTTGGCTCTAGGCGAGGAGGGAAGGCTTGAGATCTATAGAGCCTTTCTACCAGTGTCAAGAAGAGACGGAACATTTAGAAAACGCTGACGTCATTTTCAGTTTATAACCTGTGGTAAAATGTGTATGAAGCAGTACTCTCTTGAATTAAAGGCTGTTACCTGACTTTTAAGAGTCAGGGGCTCTGTCCATTCTTATAAAATATAGGGTCTTACAAACCCTTCGAATGCATTGACAGAGTGTTTAATTTTGATTGGGAATTAAAACAGAGGAATTTAGAATTCCTTCAACAGTTTTTCGCATTGTTTGTAGCTTATTTTGTACATAATGTTGCTGCTATCGTCTCTTATGACCGAAAATAGATTCTGGACATCAGAACAGTGATTACTCACCTTGAACTGGACAAATAATTTTTCTTTAACGAGTCAGACGAGAGGGATTTACTCCAGACACCCGAACAGGCCCTCATCCCCTTCAATCACATGAGACGGAGGTTTCGCGGAAGGAGATCGGGGTGCCTTGTGAGGATCCGGCGACGAGTGGCTAATCTGCCTTTGCCATTGGTACTATTGGCCAACGTACAATCACTAGATAATAAAGTGGACAAACTACAATCACGTATATCCTACAAACGGGACATTAAAAACTGTAATATCTTATGTTTAACCAAGTCATGGACGACGACATGAATAACATACAGCCAGCAAGTTATACACTGTATATGCAGGATAGAACAGCAGCCTCTGATAAGACAAGGGGTGGCGGTTTATGTATATTTGTAAACAACAGCTGGTTCATGATATCTATGGAAGTCTCGAGGTTTTGCTCGCCTGAGGAAGAGTATCTCATGGTAAGCTGCATTCCACACTATCTACCCAGAGAGTTTCCATCTATATTCTATTTACAACCACAAACCAATACTGGTACTAGGACCGCACTCAATGAGCTGTACACGGCAAAAAGCAAACAGGAATATGTTCACCCAGAGGCGGCGCTCCTAGTGGCCGGGGACTTTAATGCAGGGAAACTTAAACCCGTTTTACCTAAATTCTACCAGCATGTTAAATGTGCAACCAGAAGGGAAAAAAAGCTCTAGACCACCTTTACTCCACACACAGAGACGCATACAAAGCTCTCCCTCACCCTCCATTTGGCAAATCTGAAAATAATTATATCCTCCTGATTCTTGCTTACAAGCAAAAATTAAAGCAGGAAGCAACAGTGATTCGGTCAATAAAAAAAGTGGTCAGATGAAGCAGTCGCTAAGCTACAGGACTGTTTTGCTAGCACAGACTGGAATATTTTCTGGGATTCTTCCAATGGCATTGAGGAGTACACCACATCAGTCACTGGCTTCATAAATAAGTGCATCAATGATGTTGTCCCCACAGTGACTGTACGTACATACCCAACCAGAAGCCATGGATTACAGGCAACATCCACACTAAGCTAAAGGGTAGAGCTGCCACTTTCAAGGAGCAGGACTCTAAACCGGAAGCATGTAAGAAATCTTGAATTGCCCTACAACGAACCATCAAACAGGCAAAGCGTCAATATAGGACTAAGATCGAATTGTACTACACCGGCTCCTGACGACTGTGTGATCACGCTCTCCACAGCCGATGTGAGTAAGACCTTTAAACAGGTCAACATTCACAAGGCCGCAGGGCCAGACGGATTACCAGGACGTGTACTCTGAGCATGCACTGACCAACTGGCAAGTGTCTTCACTGACATTTTCAACCTCTCCCTGTCTGAGTCTGTAATACCAACATGTTTCAAGCATACCACCATTGTCCATGTGCCCAAGCGCACTAAGGTAACCTGCCTAAATGACTACCGACATGTAGCACTCACGTCTGTAGCCATGAAGTGCTTTGAAAGGCAGGTCATGGCTGACATCAACACCATTATCCCAGAAACCGTAGACCCACTCATATTGACATGCCGCCCCACCAGATCTACAGATGATGCAATCGCTATTGCACTCCACACTGCCATTTCACACCCAGACAAAAATAACACCTATGTGAGAATGCTATTCATTGACTACAACTCAGCGTTCAACGCCATAGTGCCCTCAAAGCTCATCATTAACTTCTTGGGGACAGGGGGCAGTATTTACACGTCCGGATGAAAAGCTAAGGACCCTGGGACTAAACACCTCCCTCTGCAACTGGATCCTGGACCCCCAGGTGGTAAGGGTGGGTAACAACACATATGCCACGCTGATCCTCAGGGGTGCGTGCTCAGTCCCCTCCTGTACTCCCTGTTCACTCATGACTGCACGGCCAGGCACGATTCCACACCATCATTAAGTTTGCTGATAACACAACAGTGGTAGGTAGGCCTGATCACCGACAACGATGAGACAGCCTATAAGGGAGGAGGTCTGAGACCTGGCCGTGTCGTGCCAGGACAACAACCTCTCCCTCAACGTGATCAAGACAAAGGAGATGATTGTGGACTACAGAAAAAGGAGGACCGAGCATGCCCACATTCTCATCAACAGGGCTGTAGTGGAGCAGGTTGAGCGCTTCAAGTTCCTTAGTGTCCACATCACCAACAAACATGATCCTAGCACACCAAGATAGTCATGAAGAGGACACGACAAAACCTATTTCCCCTCAGGAGACTGAAAAGATTTGGCATGGGTCCTCAGATCCTCATAAGGTTCTACAGCTGCACCAGCAAGAGCATCCTGATGGGTCGCATCACTGCCTGGTATGGCAACTGCTTGGCCTCCGACCGCAAGGCACTACAGAGTGTAGTGCGTACTGCCTAGTACTTCACTGGAACCAAGCTTCCTGCCATCCAGGACCTCTATACCAGGCGGAGTTAGAGGAAGGCCCTAAAAATTGTCAAAGACTCCAGCCACCCTAGTCGTAGACTGTTCTCTCTGCTACCGCATGGCAACGGTACCGGAGCACCAAGTCTAGGTCCAACAGGCCTCTAAACAGCTTCTACCCCCCAAGCCATAGGACTTCTGAACATATAATCAAATGGCTACCCAGACTATTTGCATTGCCCCTCCCTTTTACGCTGCTCCTACTCTCTGTTATTATCTATGCAGAGTCACTTAATAACTCTACTTACATGTAGATATTACCTCAATTACCTCGACGAACCGGTGCCCCCGCACATTGACTCTGTACCAGTACCCCCTGTATATAGCCTCGCTATTGTTATTTTACTGCTGCTCTTTAATTATTTGTTACTTTTATTTCTTTTTTTAGGTATTTTTCTTAAAACTGCATTGTATGCTTAGGGCTTGTAAGTAAGCATTTCACTGTAAGGCGAAACTACTCCTGTTGTATTCCGCGCATGTGACAAATAACATTTGATTTAGATTTATTTCATCCTCTTTGCTATGAGACTCGAAATTGAGCTCAGGTGCATCCTGTTTCCATTGATCATCCTTGAGATGTTTCTACAACTTGATTGGGTTCCACCTGTGGTAAATTCAATTGATTGGGCATGATTTTTAAAGGCACACACCTGTCTATATAAGATCCCACAGTTGACAATGCATGTCAGAGCAAAAACCAATTGTCCGCAGATCTCAGAGACATGATTTTGTCAAGGCACAGATCTGGGGAAGGGTACCAAAATATTTCTGCAGCATTGAAGATCCCCAAGAACACAGTGGCCTCCATCATTCTTAAATTGAAGAAGTTTGGAGCCACTAAGACTCTTCCTAGAGCAGGCCGACCAGCCAAACTGAGCAATTGGGGGAGAAGGGCTTTGTTCAGGGAAGTGACCAAAAACCTGATGGTCACTCTGACAGAGCAACAGAGTTCCTCTGTGGAGATGGGAGAACCTTCCAGAAGAACAACCATCTCTGCAGCACTCCTCAGTAAAAGGCACATGACAGCCCACTTGGAGTTTGCCAAAAGGCACCTAAAGGACTCTTAGACCATGTGAAACAAGATCCTCTGAACTGATGCAACCATGGTTGAACACTTTAGCCTGAATGCCAAGCGTCACTTCTGGAAGAAACCTGGCACCATCCCTACGGTGAAGTGTGGTGGCAGCATTATGCTGAGGGGATGTTTTTCAGCGACAGGGACTGAGAGACTATTCAGGATTGAGGGAAAGATGAACGGAGCAAAGTACAGAGAGATCCTTAATGAAAACCTGCTCCAGAGTGCTCAGCACCTCAGACTGAGGCGAAGGTTCACCTTCCAACAGGACAACGACCCTAAGCACACAGCCAGGACAATGCAGGAGTGGCTTCAGGACAAGTCTCAGAATGTCCTTCATTGGCCCAGCCAGAGCCCAGACTTGAACCTGATCAAACGTCTCTGGAGAGACGTGAAAATAGCTGTGCAGCGACGCTCCAGCCTGACAGAGCTTGATCTGCAGAGAAGAATGGGACAATCTCCCCAAATACAGGTGTGCCAAGCTTGTAGCGTCTTACCCAAGAACACTCAAAGCTATAAATGCTGCCAAAGGTGCTTCAACATAGTACTGAGTAAAGGGTCTGAATACTTATGTAAATGTGAAATTTCAGTTTTTTAAATATCCAAATATTTCTAAAAACCTGTTTTTGCTTTGTCATTATTGCGTATTGTGAGTAGATTAATTAGGGGGTGGGGGTGGGGTGGGGGGGGGGTAACAATTGAAGGTGGAAAAAGTCAAGGGGTCTGAATACTTTCTGAATGCACTGTATGCTGCTCCCCACAGGAGACTGTGGTTCAATCACTGCATCAATCAGTGTTGTGCCTGTGACTGGGGTAAAATGAAGTCTCAGACCCTGCCTGAGTTTTTCCCCTGCATTACCTCCTTCCACGGTTGGCTCTGTTAATATTTTGATTATTTGCTTTGATTATTATTTTTTCAGAGAATACAGGTGAGTTTGTGTGTGTCAGAGACAGAGAGTAAGTGGGAAGGGAAACGACTGTCAACATGCTCTCAAGTGGCCTTAACATTTTCAATGGATCATTTCAGTTTCACCCTGTCCTTTCACTCTGTTTGCTGTGAAGCAACTATTTCCACTCACCATCTGACACTTCGTACTTCATTTTCCATGTCCATTGTTCTCTTTCCTGGACATTTGGTCTCCTCCGATAGCCCCTCATCCTTGAACATGAAAAGTAACTACTGCTAATGGTCACCAGAGCTACAATGAACTACTAATGCAACGCTTAGTAATTAATTCACAGTGGTACACTTCATTCTGTGTACAGAGTAAACACATTTAAAACCATATCCAGTCAATGAAGTGTCTTATTATATGGATATAATTATATATTATGGGTTTGGAAGCAGAAGAGCACTTTGGTGAGCTGTGGTGGAGTTTCTTGGCTGTGTAAGTACTCTATGGTTGGATTCTTCTACGCATCTGGCCGCTCCCTGCGTGGCTATTTTCCCATCATAACCACGTCCCCGACTGCTCAGTAAATGATGATTCAAATCCACCAGCATCATAAAGCCTCTATGTGGACACGTGTGCAGGCCATTAGGGACTTTATGAGTGCAGAAATCACAGTCATGGAAATTACATTCTCAAGGTTGTTTGTAAATGGGCTTTTAATGACAGCATTTAATAGCATAGTACCAGAGAACTCTGAATGGTGGCGAAAACAAGATTTTGATAGAATGATAGGGTCGTATTGACGTATTTGCATACCTCCAGAATCCATTTAGTCTAGTATTTTAGGACATATACTGATGTAGGATCTTAATTTGAGCCAGTTTCCTACAGCAGGAAAATAATCCTGCAGAGACAGGAAATGTGAATTATTATGTGGATTCTAATCAATGGCCATTTTTGTAGGGGTTGATCAATCTGAAATTTCAAAATGGAAATTACAAACTTCAAAAGCCTTTTTAAACCTAAAATACAATCAAAGTTATCCTGCAACAGGGTGTTCAAATTAAGATCCTACATGTATTGCATGGTACTTGAGTACATTATGTATTCGTACTTCGAAGGAAAGACATTATGTATTCGTATTCGTACTTCGAAGGAAAGATTTGGCTAAACAGGGTGTTGTGTACTTAAAAACAAACAATATCCAAGTCCTACGTGATTGTAATATGCTTTTGCTTTTGTATAAGAGCTTATTTTGTTCTCTGCTCGTTCTTCTAAATCAGACAGCAGTGTTAATCTCAACCATCCCATAGTTAAAGTGCCTTCCCTAAACCCTCCAATGCAATTAACAACTGTTACTGTTATGGGTTTCAACTTCTTATTTATTAATTCAGCTCAGAACACTAAGTTAGAATATTGTAAAGTTGGCCTCCCGAGTGGCGCAGTGATCCAAGGCACTGCATCGCAGTACTAACTGTGCCACTAGAGATTCTGGGTTCAAGTCCAGGCTCTGTCGCAGCTGGCTGCACCCAGGAGGCCCATGCGGCGGGACACAATTGGTTTGGGGAGGGTTTGGCCAGCAGGGATATCTTTGTCTCATTGCGCACTAGTGACTCCTGTGTCCGGCTGGGTGCAGTGCACGCTGACACGGTTGCCAGGTGTACGGTGCTTCCTCTGACACATTGGTGCGGCTGGCTTCCGGGTTGGATGGGCACTGTGTCAAGAAGCAGTGCGGTTGGGTTGTGTTTTCGAAGGACGCGTGGCTCTCGACCTTTGCTTCCCCCGAGTCTGTACGGGAGTTGCAGCAAAGAAACAAGACTATAACTACTACCAATTGGGGAGAAAAAAAGGGTTGAAAATACCCAAAAATTTGAATATTATAAAGTTATAGAGCCATTGCTAGACTAGTCTTGGGCACCAAACACTTCCTTTCCAAGCTCTGTGCCGAACGTAAAGTGTTCTACTAGCACTAATTGGGCGCAGAGGTCTAAGGCACTGCATCTCAGCACACAATTGGCCCAGCGTCGTCCGGGTTTGACCAGGGTAGGCCGTCATTGTAAATAAGAATTTGTTCTTAACTGACTTGCCTAGTTAAATAAATAAAATGTGCTGCCATTACTGCTGCTAGTACTACTACTACTAGCTCTGGTAGCTCAGAGTACTAAGTTAGAACATTAGAAGGTTTTAGAGTCAACTTCATTCATTTTTGATGATCATTAACCAGTTTAATGTAACTATATGGAATCTACATAATCCCCAAAAGTAATTATTTATCAAGAGAGGCCCATAACCAATAAGTAATAATGCTATATACACAAAGAAAGATTAAAATCTCACCTTTCTGGTAAAAATTCCTTATAACTGTAAAATATATATTTGTGTGTTTAGTATTACAGAAAAAGGTCTCACTTGATCAAAATGTCTGCCCCCATTGCTGTGAACGTCTCACAGAGCTCTAGTGTGGCTTCCTGAACTTGTTAGAAACTTGCCTTTCATCTCATATTCATCTTGTCCGTCTACTTTATGACAAACAGAAGCAAACAGAAGCAAACAGAAAGCGAAATGCTTGTGTTTCTAGCTCCAACAGTGAAGTAATATCTAACAATTCACAACAATACACACAAGCTAAAAGTAAAATAATGGAATTAAGGAATATATAAATATGAGGATGAGCAATGTCAGAGTGTCATAGATTAAAATACAGTAGAATAGAATACAGCATATACATATGAGATGAATAAAGCAAAAATGTGTAAACATTATTAAAGTGAGTAGTGTTCCATTATTCAAGTTGCCAGTGATTTCAAGTCTATGTACATGGGGCAGCAGCCTCTAAGGTGCAGGGTTACGTAACCGGGTGGAAACCGTCTGATGGCCTTGAGATAGAAGCTGTTTTTCAGTATCCGTGGGAACCAGGGCTATCACTCAATGCAAGCCATTTCAATCTACAGTGTCCACAGATCAATTTATATGCTAAAATGTTGGTCCGAAACCGGTACCAGAACCACGCAGGTCCCCCAAATGGGACTTTTACATCTAAGAGGTTTTCAACTCAGCATCTTGAATCAAATCACTCTCACCTGAGCAAAGGCCTATGGTCATTTAATTAAATGTAATAGATAAGTGTGTGTCGTGAGAGACTACAGATAATTTAATTGAATGTAATAGATAAGTGTGTGTCGTGAGAGACTACAGATAATTTAATTGATTTGTTATTGACATTGTGGAGGTTTTTGTCTGCTTGAACTAGAGTCTTTTCTTCCCTGCTCTGCCACTGAGGACTTTTTGATTTGATTTGCTCATGGTTCAGCTCTCCCTGCTTCTAACATAGAATTGGCACTCGGGCAGATTGAGACACAGTACTTCTGAGAACCCAGTCAATTAAACACTCCTGTCTGAAGTGTGTCTGTTAGAAATGGTTGAGCCTGGTTGTTGGGAAGTAGGGACTAGACAAGAGCATGTCTAGGATCTGAACCATGACCTTCCACAGGAAAAAAAACCCCATCTTGACCAAGAGGGAATTTACTCTTGGGCCATGGGTGACACTGATTTTTAAGTGACAGGCTACCTCACCCCGAGACCATGAGCCTGACTCATGTCTGCTAAATCTACTGGGATGTTGTTAGTGTGTTGTTGTAAACATTCTGACCATCCTGTCGTCTCTCTCTCTCTCGGCATGATGGTCCTTAGTGTCCAAACTCTCCGGTTTGGAAACATGAACCATTTTATAACCATGTTTGTGACCGTAACCTGCCATAGCATCTCTTCCAGTAAGATTGGTCTGCGGTTTACAGGGAATTCATGAATGATAAACTTATGATTCAGAACCTAAAATGTGAAAGTGATAATTGGAAAATGCTGCTGCAGGTCCAAGACTAAGTGTACTGCAGCTAGATACCTTCCTGGAAGCCTAAGAATAGGAGGGCACACATTGGCTGGTAGTCTGTTCACAGGCATGGCACAGGATTAGAGGAGTTACATCTGCCAAGAAGGAAAATAACAATAATAAATGGCATTAACAGTAATAGTCACTTTCATAGAAGTTTATCGGAAATTGGCTCATGATTTTCTTTTGCCACAATTCTCAAATAAAATGAACAGCTGTTAGTGGAACCTTTTTCTGTTATTGGGGATGTTTGGTTATGACTGATTTAGATTTGAAGAACTTTAAGTACAGTGCCGTTACTGTATGTTGTCCTACTGTCGGAACTTTTATCTTCTCTGAATTAAATAAATAAACTGAAGTATATTAACTTATGAAACATTTTCAACATCATTTTATTATTTTAATGTACAATATAATTTTTATTGAGAAAGGTAGGGACTACTATGGGATAGCCTGAACACTACTGCAGTACTGTACATATCCTGGAACCAAGTTAATGCAATTATGCTGTTATACTTCTTGTAAATAAGTAACAAGACAATAATAAAACAATGTATTATATGAATAAAACCGTATCCCCAGGTCTCAGGGCAGAGGGTGTTGTTTGCAGTCATTGCCTGCCCCCCCTGGTACTGGAGAGGTGAGCTGAGTTTAACAGGGCTCTGGGCCAGCAACAGATGTCTCTACAGATGACACTGTTGTTACTGTGATCACTCTCCCAATAGGACAGAGGAGTGTTAGGGCTCACCACCAACCACCCACCCTGAACTCCCTTACACAACCCCCCTATCTATCCATCACACTCTCATATGAGCCAGGGTAGGGTGGGGTAGGGTGGGGAGAGGGCAGTAGCAACCAAGATACTAGGTTGCTAAGCTGGCACGTTTGCCATTCTGATCAACTGTAGGGGGGTTGTCTGTGTGTGTGTGTGTGTGTGTGTGTGTGTGTGTGTGTGTGTGTGTGTGTGTGTGTGTGTGTGTGTGTGTGTGTGTGTGTGTGTGTGTGTGTGTGTGTGCGTGATAGCTGGCTTTCAGTCACCATTAAATCCCCCCCCCCCCCCCAGCCCCTCCTGGCATGCCAGTGTCAGTGCAGATGATTGGTGTGTATTCCTGTCCCTCTCTCCCAGAATAACTGTACGTTTGCCCAGCAACCTGCGAGGAAGCGGGGATATGTTCAAAAACAGAACTACACACATGTTGTACTACACACCTGTTTACTACACGCCTTTTAGGCCGTAGACAAAACTTCCCAAACATCTCCTGCTCTGGGACATATCTTCCTTCACTCTCAGTTGGCTGTCCTGAATATCAATACTACTCAACATCTACCTTACTCTCCAGACTCGTCAAGCCTGTCTATTTGTCCACTGGCCGGACTGTGTGAAGACCCTGGCTCTGTGAAGACAGTGGCTCTGTGAAGATCCTGACTAAGCAGTTGGTGAGTAGCAAACCGAGGCCTCAGAATGTGCTGTGTCATACGATTGTTTTTATTTTATTTGACATTGTTATATCTGAGACAAAATAGCACCTGCTTTAGTAACTAAGCTAGTAACTGCTGATTGGTTGATCCAGGGACAATATGTACTGGACAAAAATATAAACGCAATATGCAACAATTTCAACAATTTTACTGAATTATAGTTAATTTAAGGAAATCAGTCAATTGAAAGAAATTCATTAGATCCTAATCTATGGATTTTACATAACTTGGCAGGGGCACAGCCAGGGGTGGGCTTGGGAGCCAGGCCCAGCCAATCAGAATGAGTTTTTCCCCATAAATGGGGCTTTATTACAGACAGAAATACACCTCAGTTTCATCAGCTGTCTGGGTGGCTGGTCTCAGATGATCCCTCAGGTGAAGAAGTCGTATGTGGAGGTCCTGGGTTGTAATGGTTACACGTGGTCTGCGGTTTGAGGTTGGTAGTACTGCCAAATTTTCTAAAATGACTTGGTAGACAAATTAACAATAAATTCTCTGGCAACAGGTCTGGTGGACATTCCTTCAGTCAGCATGCCAATTGCACGCTCCCTCAAAACTTGAGACATATGTGGCATTGTCTTCTGTGACAAAACTGCACATTTTAGAGTGGCCTTTTATTGTCTCCAACACAAGGTGCACCTGTGTAATGATCATGCTGTTTAATCAGCTTCTTGATGGATTATCTTGGCAAAGGAGAAACGCTCAGTAACAGGGATGTAAACAAATGTGTGCACAAAACTTGAGAGAAATAAGCTTTTTGTGCATATGGACAATGTATCGGATCTTTTATTTCAGCTCATGAAACATGGGACCAACACTTTACATGTTGCGTTTATATTTTTGTTCTGTAAAAATAAGGACGATCCGCAAACTTGTACTACTTGATGAAATTAGGACTTGTGACTCTTTCATTAGAACAGTAGAAACAGGGAGGGAAAACCTCTCCACTGATACAGAAACAGAACAGCCGGTGTAAAGGTAAATATAACACAGATTCATTAGGATGGCGGAACCATGAGACGGGCCAAATCAACCTGATACCTTGATAGGAAGAGAGAGAATACAGAGAGGAGAGAGAGAAGAAGTGGAGGAGAGGAAGAGAGAATACGGAGAGGAGAGAGAGAAGAAGTGGAGGAGAGAAAGAGAGAATACAGAGAGGAGAGAGAGAAGAAGTGGAGGAGAGAAAGAGAGAATACAGAGAGGAGAGAGAGAAGAAGTGGAGGAGAGGAAGAGAGAATACGGAGAGAAGAGAGAGAAGAAGTGGAGGAGAGGAAGAGAGAATACGGAGAGGAGAGAGAGAAGAAGTGGAGGAGAGGAAGAGAGAATACGGAGAGGAGAGAGAGAAGAAGTGGAGGAGAGGAAGAGATTGAATACAGAGAGGAGAGAGAGAATGAGCAGATGAAAGAGAAGGAGGTATCAGTAGTGAAGAGAGAAACGGAAGAGAGAAATACTGGCAGGCAGAGAGAAATACTGGCAGGCAGAGAGAAATACTGGCAGGCAGAGAGAAATACTGGCAGGCAGGGGGAAATACTGGCAGGCAGATAGAAATACTGGCAGGCAGAGAGAAATACATGCAGGCAGAGAGAAATACTGGCAGGCAGAGAGAAATACTGGCAGGCAGAGAGAAATACTGGCAGGCAGAGAGAAATACTGGCAGGCAGAGAGAAATATTGGCAGGCAGAGAGAAATACTGGCAGGCAGAGAGTAATACTGGCAGGCAGAGAGAAATACTGGCAGGCAGAGAGAAATAGAGAGTGAATCTGCTCCTTTGTTTTGACTTCAATTAATCAATAAGATGTCAACAAATCGATGTTGCTGCCTATGTTTGCAGTCATGTTTGCTAAACTCAGCTGACCTCTCCAACACTAGGGGGTACAGTCTAGGGCCAACACTGCAAACAAGTCCCTGGGAAGAGCTGTCTCAGTGGGCAGCTCATATGGGCAGCCATGTCCCAATTATCTCTCCATCCTATTCTTCTCACTTATTCACTTCCCTTCATTGATTTGAAAGGAAATGACTGGTATGAGAAATATGGTGGAAACCCCCACTAACACTTGCCTTTTCGATTTGTGGAAAGTAGTGAACGAGCGCAAACCTCAGGAGACAGGAGCTATACACACCCATAAGCACTAGCAATTAGCACTGGAGCTCAACACTCACCACCACCAGCCCAGGGACTCACCACTCATTACCACCAGCCCCCGGCACAGGGACTCATCACTCAACACCACCATCCCAGGGACTCAACACTCATCACCACCAGTCCCCAGCCCAGGGTCTCAACACTCATCACCATGGCATTAGTAACTAATGACAACTAAGGACCGTTAATGAAGTCATGGTCTCGGCCTGTCCGTATGGTGTTGTTGTTACTGTGGCGGTCTGCCAGCCACCACTGTTGTTGTTTTTGTTGATGCTCCGCAGAACTGGCCGATCACAAATTACAGGAAGACTCATGGTCATTTATTCTAATGGTCAATTAGTTGAATACTGAATCATGCAATATCCTCTGTCTGTCTTTCCCCCTTCCCTCTCCACCACTCTCTCCCTCAACCCCCCTATCCCTCCATCCATCCATCCATGTCTGTCTGTCTGTCTGTCTGTCTGTCTGTCTGTCTGTCTGTCTGTCTGTCTGTCTGTCTGTCTGTCTGTCTGTCTTTCCCCCTTCCCTCTCCACCACTTTCTCCCTCAACCCCCCTATCCCTACATCCATGTCTGTCTCTATCCATGTCTGTCTGTCTGTCTGTCTGTCTGTCTGTCTGTCTGTCTGTCTGTCTGTCTTGCTCGCTCTCTCTCCCTCCATCACACCCCTGCTCTGTGAGAGGGCTTCAGCTTCAGTGTTAAGTCAGTACAGCTCTGGTTGTTGAGAGGGTTTGGTAGTCATGAGGTTGCATTAATGATGCTCTACAGGGGGTAATGGCCACATTGCTAAGTACACCATAGCCGTTTCAAATCAAATGTTATTTGTCACATGCTTTGTAAACAATAGGTGTAGACTAACAGTGAAATGCTTACTTACGGGCCTTTCCCAACAATGCAGAGAGAAAGAAAAGAGAAATAGTAGAAATAATAGAAAAATAATAACACAAGGAATAAATACACATATACAGGGAGTACCAGTACCGAATCCGTGTCACCAAAAACACTCACAAACCTTTACAGATGCACAATCGAGAGCATCCTGTCGGGCTGTATCACCGCCTGGTACGGCAACTGCTCCGCCCATAACCGTAAGGCTCTCCAGAGGGTAGTGAGGTCTGCACAACGCATCACCGGGGGCAAACTACCTGCCCTCCAGGACACCTACACCACCCGATGTCACAGGAAGGCCAAAAAGATCATCAAGGACAACAACCACCCGAGCCACTGCCTGTTCACCCCGCTATCATCCAGAAGGCGAGGTCAGTACAGGCGCATCAAAGCTTGGACCGAGAGTCTGAAAAACAGCTTCTATCTCAAGGCCATCAGACTGTTAAACAGCCACCACGAACATTGATGAAATCGATTTATCACTAGCCACTTTATATAATGCTTACATACCCTACATTACTCATCTCATATATGTACTCCATACCACCTACTGCATCTTGCCTATGCCGTTCGGGCATCACTCATTCATATATTTTATGTACATATTCGTATTCATTACTTTACACTTGTGTGTATAAGGTAGTTGTTGTGAAATTGTTAGGTTATATTACTTGTTAGATATTACTGCATGGTCGGAACTAGAAGCACAAGCATTTCGCTACACTTGCTTTAACATCTGCTAACCATGTGTATGTGACAAATACATTTGATTTGATGTGCAGGGGGGTATGAGGTAATTGAGGTAGATATGTGCAAGTTAAATAAATCAAATAAAAATAAACAGTAACAGCAGCGTATGTGATGAGTCAAAAGAGATTTGTGCAAAAAGGGTCAATGCAGATATTCCGGGTAGCGAATGGTTAACTATTTAACTAACTATTTAGCAGTCTTATAGCTTTGGGTAGAAGCTGTTCAGGGTCCTGTTGGTTCCAGACATGGTGCATCGGTACCGCTTGTCGTGCAGTAGCAGAGAGAACAGTCTATAACTTGGGTGGCTGGAGTCTTTGACAATTTTTAAGGCCTTCCTCTGATACCGCCTGGTACAGAGGTTCTGGATGTCAGAGAGCTAGACCCCAGTGATGTACTGGGCCGTATGCACTACCCTCTGTAGTGCCTTGCGGTCGGATGCCAAACAGTTGCCATACCAAGTGGCGATGCAGCCAGTCAAGATGCTCTCAATGGTGCAGCTGTAGAATAGTTTGACGATCTGGGGCCCATGTCAAATCTTTTCAGCCTCCTGAGGGGGAAGAGGTGTTGCCATGACTGTGTTGATGTGTGTGGACCATGATAGTTCTTTAGTGATTTTAGGGACTGCAGCCAACACCTGAGCCAGAAACCTGTACACCAAGGAAGCCTGGCCAAAAGTGTATTTCTCTCTCTCTCTCGCTCTCTCTCTCTCTCTCTCTCTCTCTCTCTCTCTCTCTCTCTCGCTCTCTCTCACTGGCATGACACTTGGCATAAGTGCTCAATTGGCAGTAATGTATTTGTGTTTTTTGCCTAGCAGTTTCCAATCTTTATTGTGTAGATAACCGATTTTGCTCTCATTGTCTGTTGTTCCCCCTTTCCCTGTGTTGTGTTCATTGTTCAAATAAAATTGTATTGGTCGTATACACATATTTAGCCGATGTTATTGCAGGTGTAGCTAAATGCTTGTGTTCCTAGCTCCAACAGTGCAGTAGTATCTAACAATTCACAACAATACATACAAACCTAAAAGTAAAATAATGGAATTAAGAAATATATAAATATTAGGACGGGCACTGTCAGAGTAGCATAGATTAGAATACAGTAGAATACAGTATATACATATGAAAATAGTAAAACAGTATGTAAACATTATTAAAGTGACCAGTGATTCTATGTCTATGTACATAGGGCAGCAGCCTCTAAGGTGCAGGGTAGAGTAACCAGGTGGTAGCCGGCTAGTGACAGTGACTAAGTTCAGGGCATGGTACTGGTTGGAGGCCGGCTAGTGATTGTTATTTAACAGTCTGATGGCCTTGAGATAGAAGCTGTTTTTCAGTCTCTCGATCCCAGCTTTGATGCACCTGTACTGACTTCACCCTGCGGTTGCGGGCGGTGCAGTTGCGGTACCAGGCGGTGATACAGCCCGACAGGATTCTCTTAATGGTGCATCTGTAAAAGTGATTTTGTTTTAAGGGCCCTCATACTCAATCTATCACCATCAGAGGGAGAGTCGTGATGTGTCAAGCCATTTCTGCTGATTCTCTCACAGCTTTACTCTTGAGAGACAGATGGAGAGGGTCATAAAACAACAATCAGATGTTCATCTCTCACAGATACATTCTCTATTGATGCTTACTCATACAATCTCTCTCTAGGCTGTCAATTCAATGTCATTTCCGGTTAAGGGCTTTATTGGCATTTGAAACATGTTTAATGCTAAGGCTCATTGGCACTTTACAGTGATAATAACAGTACTCTGGCACATGCTGTACCTGAAGACATCCCTTCTCTATGACCTGAATGTTCATTCAGTAAACAATGATTTTCAAAATGCAAACTATTAATTATAATTATGACATGAATGTTAGGCTAGTACCAACAAGGTAATAACATGTAAACATAATAATACATTTCAATGTTCTTCTGTGGCCTGAGGTGTTTCATTCATAAACCGCCACAGTTTAAATCTGAATATTTTTACTATCATCATCAATGATTCAAGATGATGATATGACTCAATCTCCTTCATTCACACAATCCCTAGACACATGCAACGTGTTGGTCCTACCATTAGCAGTTAACCCACTGTTCCCCGGGCGCCAAGGACGTGGATGTCGATTAAGGCAGCCCCCTGCACCTCTCTGATTCAGAGGGGTTGGGTTAAATGCGGAAGACACATTTCAGTTTAATACATTCAGTTGTACAACTGACTAGTTATCCCCCTTTCCCTTTCCTTCCTCTGTGCCTTTTCTCTATATTTTCCTATATGCCCCCCCCCCTCTTTCCTTATCAACCCCCCCTCTCCTTATCTCTCTCTCTTTCCTTATCACTTCCGCCAGCTTCTCTCTCTCAATTCAATTTCAATTTAAGGGGCTTTATTGGAATGGGAAACATATGTTTACATTGCTAAATCAAGTGAAATAGATAATAAACAAAAGTGAAATAAACAATACCAATTTAGCAGTAAACCTTACACTCACAAAAGTTCCATTATGTCATATTATGTCTATGTACAGTGTTGTAAGGATGTGCAAATAGTTAAAGAACAAAAGGGAAAATAAATAAACATAAATATGGGTTGTATTTACAATGGTGTTTGTTCTTCACTGGTTGCCCTTTTCTTGTGGCAACAGGTCACACATATTGCTGCTGTGATGGCTCTGCATGCATTCTGCTCTGCATGCATTATTTGGTGTTCATTATTTAGTTATCGCTCTCTTTTCACTCTCTTTTCTAATCCCGTCCACCCATCTCTCTCTCACCATTGAGAGCATCCTGACCATTTGCATCGCCGCCTGCTATGGCAAATGCTTGGCATCTGACCGTAAGGCGCTACTGAGGGTAGTGCTTACGGCCCAGTACATCACTGGGCCCAAGCTTCCTGCCATCCAGGACCTATATAATAGGAGGTGTCAGAGGAAAGCCCCAAAATTTGTCAGAGACTCCAGTCACCCAAGTCATAGACTGTTCTCTCTGCTACCGCACTGCAAGTGGTACCAGAGCACCAAGTCTAGGACCAAAAGGCTCCTTAACAGCTTCTACCCCCCAAGCCATAAGACTGCTGAACAATTAATCAAATGGCCACCAGACTATTTACATTGACCCCCCCTCCATTTGTTTTTACACTGCTGCTACTCACTGTTTATTATCTATGGATAGTCACTTCACCCCTACCTACATATACAAATTACCTCGACTAACCTGTACCCTCGCACAATGACTCGGTACTGGTACCCCCTGAATATAGCCTCGTTATTGTTATTTTATTGTGTTAATTTTTTATAATTTTTTACTTTAGTTTATTTGGTCAATATTTTCTTAACTCTTCTTGAACTGCATTGTTGGTTAAGGACTTGTAAGTAAGGATTTCACGGTAAGGTCTACATCTGTTGTATTCGGTGCATGTGACAAATAACATTTGATTTGATTGGACATTATGGAACGTGTCAACAAACATACTTTTACCACTGGACTTTACTGAAACTGTATGTGGTAGCTTCTGTTTGAGTATTTCAGCTCTGAAAATGGCCGAATACTCAGAGAGGGCATATTAGCTTTCCTGCCCAGGAGTGTTATTTTCCCCTCTGGGATGAATGGAAGACAAGATACAGACTACAGCAGTCAGTGGTCCTTCTAATTCTCTACAAACCCAGCTATAATCTTATCCCCTCCCCTGCCTCTGTTTCTTTCCTTTGTCTTTCACCGAGAAAGAGAAAACAATCCAATGTCAATGACAAAGAAACAATATTAGTGATCTTATTACTGTTTCCAAATGAGAGCAGTGTCATGGACACCAGTGATATTTGCTAAGTGCCCCAGTCATTACCTGAATGTGGTTTCTGGATGGTTACTCACTTGAGACAATGACACAGAGTGACGCACCAACTGGCTCCTTCATCTATCTCTCTCTTTCATTCAATTATTTCCTATTTTTCTCTCCTGGAGATGAGGGCCTTTAGGCCCATTCAGGCCCAGGCAATTGAGTCAATCTTTTTTGAAAATCTGTTATAGTTTTTTCAAAAACAAAATAACACACAAAACAATGAACATGACAGAGAAAGAAAGTGGATAGAAAGGAGGAACAACAGACAATGAGAGCAAAACCGATTGCCTACACAGTAAAGATTGGCAACGGCTAGGCAAAAAACACCAAACACATTACTGGTAAATGAGCCCTGATGCCCTGATGCCGTGTCATGCAGTGCCTGTGCCATTGCCAACTCTTCGTGGCTTTCCGCGTAGGGCACTGCAAGCCCCGTGTGTGAGAACAAACCACGTCTTTTTGTCGTGGGTTTGACTTTATTACCCTTCTGTGCCAACTGACTCAACCCAGCACTAAAGAGCTCCATTAAATCTAATGGTAATGACTGTCTCTGCTATTATGACTGAGATTTAATACACATTGGGGTTGGTTTACTATCTGTGTGTGTTTGTGTGTGTGTGTGTTGTCTGAGGCTGTCTTTCAGTAGATTTATGTAGGAGAATGGCATTGTGACTAAGTTCAGGGCATGGTACTGGTTGGAGGCCGGCTAGTGATGGTTATTTAACAGTCTGATGGCCTTGAGATAGAATCTGTTTTTCAGACTCTCGATCCCAGCTTTGATGCACCTGTACTGACCTCGCCCTCTGGATGATAGCGGGATGAACAGGCCGTGGATCGGGTGGTTGACATCCTCAATTATCTTTTTGGCCTTCCTGTGGCATCGGGTGCTGTAGCTGTCCTGGAGGGCAAGCAGTGTGCCCCCAGTGACGCGTTGGGCAGACCGCCACTCCTTCTGAAGTACCCTGCGGTTGCGGGCGGTGCAGTTGCGGTACCAGGCGGTGATACAGACCGACAGGATTCTCTCAATGGTGCATCTGTAAAAGTGATTTTGTATGTTATTATGTTTAAAGGGCCCTCATACTCAATCTATCTGTCACGACTTCTTCCGACGTCGTTGCCTCTCCTCGCATTGCAGACGTGCGTAATTGGCCGACTCCAACCACGGTAAAGAAAGTGCAGCGTTTTTTAGGGTTTGCCAATTACTACCAGAGGTTTATCCAGGGTTTTGGTCAGGTTGCTGCTCCCATTACCTCACTGCTAAAGGGGGGCCCGGTGCGCTTGCAGTGGTCGGCTGAGGCGAACAGGGCTTTTGGACACCTGAAGACTGTTTACCTCGGTGCCTGTGTTGGCTCATCCGGATCCCTCTTTGCCATTCATAGTGGAGTTGGACGCATCCGAAGCTGGGATAGGAGCAGTGCTCTCTCAGCGTTCGGGTACGCCACTGAAGCTTCGCCCCTGTGCTTTCTTTTCGAAGAAGCTCAGCCCGGCGGAGCGAAACTAAGAGCTGTTAGCTGTCGTAAAAGCCTTGAAGGCGTGGAGGCATTGGCTTGAGGGGGCTAAACACCCTTTTCTCATCTGGACTGACCACCGCAATCTGGAGTACATCCGGCAGGCGAAGAGACTGAATCCTCGCCAGGCAAGGTGGGCCATGTTTTTCACTCGTTTTGTGTTTACTCTTTCTTACAGACCAGGCTCCCAGAACGTTAAGGCAGAAGCATTGTCTCGGCTGTATGACACATTGGAGCGGTCCATGGATCCCACTCCCATACTCCCAGTTTCGTGTTTGGTGGCGCCAGTAGTGTGGGAGCTGGACGCGGACATTGAGCGGGCGTCACGTGCAGAGCCCTCTCCTCCTGAGTGTCCAGCTGGTCATCTGTACGTTCTGTCTGCTGTCCGCGACTGACTGATCTATTGGGCCCACACCTCACCCTCCTCTGGTCATCCTGGGATAGGTCGGACGATGCGCTGTCTTGATGGGAGGTACTGGTGGCCCACTTTAGCTAAGGACGTGTGGATTTATGTTTCCTCCTGCTCGGTGTGTGCCCAGTGCAAGGCTCCTAGACACCTGCCCAGAGGTAAGCTACAACGTTTACCCGTTCCTCAACGGCCGTGGTCGCACCTGTTGGTGGATTTTTTGACTGATCTTCCACCTTCACAGGTTTACACCACGATCCTGGTCGTTGTGGATCGGTTTTCGAAGTTCTGTCGTCTCCTCCCTTTGCCCGGTCTCCCTACGGCCTTACAAACGGCAGAGGCCCTGTTTACACACGTTTTCCGGCACTATGGGGTGCCTGAGGATATAGTGTCTGATCGGGGTCCCCAGTTCACATCAAGGGTCTGGAAGGCGTTCATGGAACATCTGGGGATCTCGGTTAGTCTTACCTCAGGTTTTCACCCCGAGAGTAATGGGCAGGTGGAGAGAGTTAACCAGGATGTGGATAGGTTTCTGCGGTCTTATTGCCAGGACCGGCCGGGGGAGTGGGTGAAGTTCGTGCCCTGGGCAGAGATGGCCCAGAACTCGCTACGTCACTCCTCCACTAACCTTACTCCTTTTCAATGTGTATTAGAGTATCAGCCGGTTCTGGCTCCTTGGCATCAGAGTCAGACCGAGGCTCCTGCGGTGGACAATTGGTTTCGGCGCGCTGAGAAAACCTGGGAGGCAGCCCACGTCCACCTTCAGCGCTCCATAAGGCACCAGAAAATTGGCGCAGACCGTCGCCGCAGTGAGGCCCCGGTGTTCGCACCAGAGGACAGGGTCTGGCTCTCAACCCGAAACCTGCCCCTCCGCCTGCTCTGCCGGAAGCTTGGTCCGCGGTTTGTGGGACCGTTTAAAGTCCTGACGAGAGTGCCCACTAATTACCTATTAACCCCTCGTTCCATGTGTCTCTCCTCAGGCCGGTGGTGGCTGGCCCGCTCCAGGAGGCTGAAGTACGTGATGTTCCTCCGCCTCCTCTAGACACCGAGGGGCTCCCGGCGTACTCTGTTCGATCCATTTTGGATTTGAGACGTCGGGTGAGGGACCTTCAGTACCTCGTGGACTGGGAGGGGTACGGGCCGGAGAAGAGATGCTGGGTTCCGGTGGAGGACGTGTTAAATCCTTCCATGTTAAAAGAATTCCACCGTCTCCATCCGGATCGCCCTGCACCTCGCCCTCCAGGTCGTCCCTGAGGCCGGTGTCGACACGCAGCTGGAGCAGCGCGTCAGGGGGGGTACTGTCACGACTTCTGCCGAAGTCGTTGCCTCTCCTTGTTTGGGCGGTGCTCGGCGGTCGACGTCACCGGCCTTCTAGCCATCATTGAGCCATTTTTCATTTTTCATTGGTTTTGTCTTGTCTTCCCACACACCTGTTTTCAATCCCATTCATTATCTGTTGTGTATTTAACCCTCTGTTTCCCCTCATGTCTTTGTCAGAGATTGTTTTATGTCAAGTGTTTTTGTTGTATAGGTGCGCGACGGGTCCTCGTACCCATGTTCGTATTTAGTGTTTGGAGCATATTAAGTGGACTTATATTAAAAGACTCCATTTACACTCCGTTTGACTCTCCTGCGCCTGACTTCCCTGCCACCTATACACACCACTCTGACACTATCACCATCAGAGGGAGAGTCGTGATGTGTCAAGCCATTTCTGCTGATTCTCTCACAGCTTTACTCTTGAGAGACAGATGGAGAGGGTCATAAAACAACAATCAGATGTTCATCTCTCACAGATACATTCTCTATTGATGCTTACTCATACAATCTCTCTCTTGGCTGTCAATTCAATGTCATTTCCGGTTAAGGGCTTTATTGGCATTTGAAACATGTTTAATGCTAAGGCTCATTGGCACTTTACAGTGATAATAACAGTACTCTGGCACATGCTGTACCTGAAGACATCCCTTCTCTATGACCTGAATGTTAATTCAGTAAACAATAATGACAATAATGATTCACAAAGTGCAAACTATTAATTATAATTACGACACGAATGTTAGGAGTGTAGATGAAGTAAGATCAGATCTGGCATTGTCTCGACATACACATGCTGAGGCTTTCCTCACAGGGAGGGGAGAGAGAGGAGAGTGAGGGAAGAACATAAGAGGCCAAAGAGGGAATAGAGAGAGAGAGAGAGAGAGAGAGAGAGAGAGAGAGAGAGAGAGAGAGAGAGAGAGAGAGAGAGAGAGAGAGAGAGAGAGAGAGAGAGAGAGAGAGAGAGAGAGAGAGAGAGATTGAGAGACGGAGTGGGAAAGAGAGACAGAGACAATGAAACAAAGCGAGAGAGCGACAGACACAGAGACACAGAGCAGTAGAAGAAAAGTATTGGAATCAATGTTCATTTTGTTTTCCTGAAATAAAATAAGTTACAGACAGCACCCTTTTGGGCAGAGCGTGAGAACGTACTATTTGTCACGCCCTGACCTTAGAGAGCCTTTTTATGTCTCTATTTGATTTGGTCAGGGTGTGATTTGGGGTGGGCATTCTATGTTTTTGTTTTCTATGATTTTGTATTTCTATGTTTGGCCGGGTATGGTTCTCAATCAGGAACAGCTGTCTATCGTTGTCTCTGATTGGGAACCATACTCAGGTAGCCCTTTCCCTCCTTTCATTGTGGGAAGTTAACTTTGTTTGTGGCACATAGCACTTAAGCTTCCCGGTTGTTTTTGTATTGTTTATTGTTTTTGTCGGCGTCATTTCTAATAAAAGGAAAATGTACGCTCACCACACTGTGCTTTGGTCCTCGTCATTCGACGGCCGTGACACTATTGGCATCCTTGACATCCTCCCTTAGGCCTCTTCACTGCCCCCGACCACATCACTCCCTCTGTCCCTCCCCCCTTCCTCTCTCAATTCAACTTCAATGTAAGGGCTTTATTGGCATGGGAAACATGTTTATATTGTCATAGCAAGTGAAATAGATAATAAACCAAAGTAAAAAAACTATTAAAAATTAACAGTAAACATAACACTCACAAGATCAAAAAGATGTCTATATACAGTGTTGTAAAAATAGTTAAAGTACAAAAGGGAAAATAAATAAACATAAATATAGGTTGTATTTACGAATGGTGTTTGTTCTTCACTGGTTGCCATTTTCTTGGGGCAACAGGTCACAAATATTGCTGCTGTGGCATTTCACCCACTAGATATGGGAGTTTATCAAAATTCGATTTGTTTTCGAATTCTTTGAAGGTCTGTGTAATCTGAGGGGAATATGTGTCTCTATGGTCATACAATTGGCAGGAGGTTAGGAAGTGCAGCTCAGTTTCCATCTCATTTTCTGAGTAGTGTGCACACAGCCTGTCTTCTCTAGAGCGCCAGGTCTGCCTCTCTCAATCGCAAGGCTTTTAAAATGTTCTAATTTAACTAAAACAGTTAAGAACGAATTCTTACTTACAATGACAGCCTCCACCGGCCAAACCCAGACGAGGCTGGGCCAATTGTGTGCCGCCCTATGGGACTCCCAATCACATCCGGTTGTAATACAGCCTGGAATCGAACCAGGGTGTCTGTAGTGACACCTCAAGCACTGAGAAGGAGTGCCTAAGAGCGCTGCGCCACTCAGGAGCCCTACTCAGGAGGTTATGCTCACTGAGTCTGTACATAGTCAAAGATTTTCTTCATTTCAGTCACAGTGGTCAGGTATTCTGCCACTGTGCACTCTCTATTTAGGGCCAAATGGCATTGTAGTTTGCTCTGTTTTTTTGTGTCAAAGTAATTACCTTTTTGTTTTCTCATGATTTTCTCTCTTTCTTTCTCTCTCTTTCTTTTTTTTCTGTTATAGCCTGAATTTAAAATGGATTAAATTGAGAATTTTTGTCATTGGCCTACACACAATACCCCATAATGTCAAAGTGGAATTATGTTTATTTTTTATTTATTTATTTTATAATTAAAAATGAAAAGCTCCAATGTCTTGATTCAGTAAGTATCTCATCCCTTTGTTATAGCAAGCCTAAATAAGTTCAGGAGTAAAAATGTGCTAAACAATTCACATAATAAGTTGCATGGACTCACTCTACATGCAACAATAGTGATTAACATGATTTTTTAATGATTACCTCATCTCTGTACCACACACTTACAAATATCTTTAAGATCCCTCAGTCGAGCAGTGAATTTCAAACACAGACTCAACCACAATGACCAGGGAGTGTTTCCAATGCCTCGCAAAAAGGGGCACTTATTGGTAGATGGGTAAAAATAAATAAAAACTGACATGGAATATTCCTTTCAGCATTGTAAAGTTATTAATTACACTTTGGATGGTGTATCAATGCACCCAGTCACTACAAAGATATAGGTATCCTTCCTAACCTAAGTTGCCAGAGAGGAAGGAAACAAATTAGGGATTTCAGCATGAGGCCAATGGTGACTTTAAAACAGTTACAGAGTTTAATGGCTGTGATAGGAGAACATTGTAGTTACCCCACAATACAAACCTAAATGACAGAGTGAAAATAAAGAAGCATGCATCCTGTTTTCAATAAGGCACTAAAGAACAACTGCAAAAAATGTGGCAAAGAAATTAACTTTATGTCCTGAATACAAAGCATGATGTTTGGGGCAAATCCAACACAACACTTTACTGAGTACCACTCTTCATATTGTTAAGCACGGTGGTGGCTGCATCATGTTATGAGTATGCTTGTCATCGCCAAGGACCAGGGAGTTTTTTAGGATGAAAAGAAAAACGGAATAGAGCTAAGCACAGGCAAAATCCTAGAGTCAAATCAGTCTGCTTGCCAAGAGACACTGGGAGACAAATTCCCCTTTCAGCAGGACAATAACCTGAGACACAAGGCCAAATATACACCGGAGTTGCTTACCAAGACAACAATGAATGTTCTTGCGTGGCCTGGTTACAGTTTTGACCTAAATCGTCTTGAAAATCTATGGCAAGACTTGAAAATGGCTGTCCAGCCAGTTTGATCAACAATCAACTTGACAGAGCTTGAATCATTTTTATTATAATAATGTGCAAATACTGTACAATCCAGGTGTGCAAAGAGACTTACCCAGAAAGACTCACAGCTGTAATCACTGCCAAAGGTGATTCTAACATGTATTGACTCAGGAGTGTGAATACTTATGTAAATGAGATATTTCTGTATTTAATTATTAATTACATTGGCAAAAATGTCTACAAACATGTTTTCACGTTGTCATTATGGGGAATTAATGTATGCAGATGGGTGAGAGAAAAATAAATGTAATCCATGTTGAATTCAGGCTGTAATACAACAAAATGTAGAATAACTCAAGGGGTGTGAATACTTTCTGAAGGCACTGTACATCTTTTCCTGTTTTATTTCACGGATACTTCCCAGCACAAAAATGTTCACCCTGGCACGATGTGGGCTAAAATATTGGTGCACTTTTTCTATTTATATATGACAATTGAATTCAATGCATACATTGCATAATTTTCAAGCCTTAAAGGTATTTAGGGAATGTGATACATTATATCAGAAAGACAAATAAGATGTTACTATCATTAAAAACTAAAAAGAAAATGTAAGTGAGAGATAGCCATTGGTCTGAAGCCGACAAAGTTACGAAATTCACATGAGCACCACAATGCCTACTGCACCCATGCTATACTAAGGTTTGCCAGCATACAGCTTTTAACTACTACAGTTGTTACAGTTGAAGTCGCAAGTTTACAAACCCTTAGGTTGGAGTCATTAAACCTCGTTTTTCAATCACTCCGCAAATTTCTTGTTAACAAACTATAGTTTGGCAAGATGGTTAGGACATCTACTTTGTGCATGACACACAAGTAATTTTTCCAACAATTGTTTACAGAAAGATTATTTCACTTATAACTCGCTGTATCACAATTCCAGTGGGTCAGAAGTTTACATACACTAAGTTGACTGTGCCTTTAAACAGCTTGGAAAATTCCAGAAAATGATGTAATGGATTTAGAGGCTTCTGATAGGCTAATTGACATCATTTGAGTCAATTGGGGGTGTACCTGTGGATGTATTTCAAGGCCTACCTTCAAACTTAGTGCCAAAACACCCATCATGGGAAAATCAAAAGAAAATCAGCCAAGACCTCAGAAAAAAAATGCAGACCTCCACAAGTCTGGTTCATCCTTGGGAGCAATTTCCAAACACATGAAGGTACCACGTTCATCTGTACAAACAGTAGTACGCAAGTATAAACACCATGGGACCACACAGCCGTCATGCAGGTTTAAAGGTGTAAACTTCCGACTTCAACTTTATGTTGGTCTTTTGTACTTCAAACAATGTGTATGCAGTTTGCTTAGCATTCAAAACTTTCCATTTCCTTGGTTTGAACACCGGAAGGTGATTATGCAACATTATTATACAACATTGTAATACAGCATAACACAGCAATACAAGTCAAGTAAAACAAATGGCAACAGAAATAATGCAGTTATTAGTATTTAAAATATATATATATATTAACAGCTGAAAAATCAGAAACCCATTTAAGCCAATCTGGAGTAAACTGTTATTTTTTGTTGTTGTTGTAAAATGTATTTTAACAAGACAATTTAGCAAGCTCCTGGAAAATACACAAATAGTGAACATGTAGCCTACCCATTAACTATTTACATAATGCACATTATTGTCACATTAGGTGGCTCTGCGCCAGCAGAGGGCCTGTGCTACTTCTCCCCCTGACATCCTAGTCATCCACCTTGGTGGAAATCAATTGGGATACACCAAGGGGACAGCACTGGGTTAGGGTTTGGCCCGGGTAGGCCGTCATTATAAATAAGAAATTGTTCTGAACTGACTTGCCAAGTTAAATAAAAATAAAAAAATTAGCTGGTGTACGCATTTCAGGGAACACAATCCTCCACCCGAAGCAGTGTATCCCTGGGATGTACCGTAGGGGTGGAGTGCAGCTGACAGATGAGGGCAATTAGTTGAGAGTCCAGTCTCCACGGTACTATTCTCTGTAGTAGCAAGACAGAGAAGGGATAGAACACCTCTTTATACTTATATTGGACCATTTTTAAGCAATGTGTTCGTTTGGTATTAGTGAAGGACACTGGGTGCTAGCTACCTTGTTAACTACACAGCAGGTACAGTACCAGTCAAACGTTTGGACACACCTACATTGTAGAATAATAGTGAAGACATCAAAACAATGAAATAACACATGGAATCATGTAGTAAACAAACGTGTTAAACAAATCAAAACATTTTATATTTGAGATTCTTCAAAGTAGCCACCCTTTGCCTTGATGTCAGCTTCAAATCAAATCAAATTGTAATTGTCACATGCACATGGTTAGCAGATGTTAATGCGAGTGTAGTGAAATGCGTGTGCTTCTGGTTCCGACAGCTTTGCACACGCTTGGCATTATCTCAACCAGCTTCATGAGGAAGTCACCTGGAATGCATTTCAATTAACAGGTGTGCCTTGTTAAAGGTTAATTTGTGGAATTGATTTCCTTCTTAATGCATTTGAGCCAATCACTTGTGTTGTGACAAGGTAGGGGTTGTATGCAGAACATGTCCCTATTTGGTAAAAGACCAAGTCCATATTATGGTAAGAATAGCTCAAATAAGCAAAGAAAAATGACAGTCCATCATTACATTAAGACATGAAGGTCCTAATGCGGAAAATTATAAGAACTTTGAAAGTTTCTTCAAGTGCAGTCGCAAAAACCATCAAGCGCTATGATGAAACTGGCTGTCATGAGGACCGCCACAGGAAAGGAAGGCCCAGAGTTACCTAGAGTTCATTAGAGTTACCTGGCTGTCATGAGGAACGCCACAGGAAAGGAAGGCCCAGAGTTACCTAGAGTTCATTAGAGTTAACTGCACCTCAGATCGCAGCCCAAATAAATGCTTTATAGAGTTCAAGTAACATACACATCTCAACATCAACTGTTCAGAGGTGACTGCATGAATCAGGCCTTCATGGTCGATTTGCTGCAAAGAAACCACTACTAAAGGACAACAATAATAAGAAGAGACTTGCTGGGCCAAGAAACACAATCAATGGACATTAGACAGGTGGAAATCTGTCCTTTGGTCTGATGAGTCCAAATTTGAGATTTTTGGTTCCAACCACCATGTCTTTGTGAGACGCAGAGTAGGTGAACGGATGATTTCGGCATGTGTGGTTCCCACCGTGAAGCATGGAGGAGGAGGAGTGATGTGTGGGGGTACTTTCCTGGTGACACTGTCTGTGATTTATTTAGAATTCAAGGCACACATAACCAGCATGGCTACCACAGTATTCGGCGTCAATACACCATCCCATCTGGCTTGCGCTTAGTGGGACTATCATTTGTTTTTCAACAGGAAAATAATCCAACACACCTCTAGGCTGTGTAAGAAATATTTGACCAAGAAGGGGAGTGATGGAGTGCTGCATCAGATGACCTTGCATCAACAATCACCCGACCTCAACCCAATTGAGATGGTTTGGGATGAGTTTGACCGCAGAGTGAAGGAAAAGCAGCCAACAAGTGCTCAGCATATGAGGGAACTCCTTCAAGACTGTTGGAAAAGCATTCTAGGTGAAGCTGTTTGAGAAAATGTCAAGAGTGTGCAAAGCTGTCATCAAGGCAAAGGGTGGCAACTTTGAAGTATCTACAATATATTTTGATTTGCTTTATGGTTATTACATGATTCCAAATGTGTTATTTCATAGTTTTGATGTCTTCACTATCATTCTACAATCTAGAAAATAGTACAAATAAAGAAAAACCATTGAATGAGTAGGTGTGTCCAAACTTTTGTAGATAGCTAGCTAACGATAACTAGGACACCGGTAGACAGTGTTCTTCGCCCCCGCCTGTAGGGCACTGTTTTCCCGCGGTTCTGTTAACGACGGCGAGGGCAGGTGTTTGGTAGGCATTAGGGAAGGACACGTGTGTTAGTTAGGAAGACCCGTGCACAGCCGTTGGGAGGCGGGAGCGACACCAGTAGCTTCAGTAGCTAAGATACAGGTAGACCGTGTCCTTCGCCCCCGAAAACTCAGATAATACTTTTATTTCCAATTTATTTTGACTCACATTTTAAAACTGAAGCCAGGATATGCATATAATTGGTACCATTGGAAAGAAAACACTTTGAAGTTTGCAGAAATGTTAAAATAATGTAATAATGTAGGAGAATATAACACAATAGATATGGAATGAGAAAATCCAAAGAAAACCAACCAAAATGTGTTTTTTTTACAGACCATCCTCTTAGAAATGCAAGAGAAAGGTTATATTGAACATTAGCTCCCTGGATGCAATTCCTATGGCTTTCACAGGGTGTCAACAGTCTATGTTCAAGGTTTCAGGCTTGTAACTTCAAAAATGAATAAGAAATATCAGTTTTAGTAGAAGGACACAGTCTTGGAAATTTGTGTTTGCGCACGCCATGAAGACATTACGCACCTGCTGAAATCGGTTTCCTATTGAACATACTTCTTTCCGCAAGAAATATTATAGTTTGATTAATTTTTGAGGGTATCTGAGGAGTAAATAGAAACGTATTTTGACTTGTTGAAACAAAGTTTAGGGGTAGATTTTCAGATTCCTTTCTCTGCAAGTTGAACGAGTGGATTACTCAAATCGATGGCGCCAACTAAACAGACTTTTTGGAATATTAAGAAGGATTTTATCTAACAAAACGACACTACGTGTTAGGGCTGGGACCCTTTGGATGACAAATCAAATTAAGATTTTCGTAAAGTAAGTGAATATTTAATCGTTATATGTGAATGTATGAAACCTGTGCGGGTGGAAAAATATTTTGATGTGGGGCGCCATCCTCAAACAATCGCATGGCATGTTTTCGCTGTAATAGCTAATGTAAATCGGACAGTGCAGTTAGATTAACCAGAATTGAGTCTTTCAGCCGATATAAGATACTTATATGTACCTAAATGTTTAAAATCCATAATGTTTATGATTATTTATTTGAATTGCGTGCCCTCCAGTTTCACCGGAAGTTGTCCCGCTAACACGCATGAAGATGTTTGAGCAAACAACAATCCCTGTCCATTGCCACTCAAAAAATACTCTTTAAAGAGCCACCTAATAACTGAAAATAACTACACTGTGCGTGTGCGGGCCAGTGTGTGTCAGGACTGGGGGGGCAATTTCTCTACTTAAAATAGGATTGTGAACCTAACCCTAACCTCAACCCTAATCTTTACCACACGGCTAAACTTATGCCTAACCCTAACCTTAAATGAAGACCAAAAAGCTATAAAACGATTCATTAATTTGTACGATACAGCCAATTGTTTATTTGCGGCTGTGGTAACCCTTCAGATCCCATGACGATGATGTTAACGCTTACATTACGAACCTTGTCATCAACGCATTATCTTGACACTTTATTTAAATGGACAGTCTGGTGATGACAGGAAGCTTTTGTTATCGTTCATTTACTCAGTACTGATAGAAACATTTATTTATCTTAAACATCTAAAACAGTTGAGTTGAAAACAGTCACACAGCTAATCAAGATAGCAAGCATGGTGTTTTCTTTTTACTGCGCAAAGGTCGCCCAAGCAAGCATTGCCAATGATGTTGGTGTTGTTGACCCCCCTGGCTACTTTTGACTTAATGGCGTCTTCTGTATTAATCAGTCAGAGCAAATGTGGATTATAATGCATTATAAAAATTGCATTGACAGAGGAAGGAATGTACTGAATCTATGCACTGTGTCACTGGCATTGTGTCAGGGATGAACCGTGGAAACTGTGCGGCGCCCACAGCATCATACTTTGACTTCAGCGTGTCGTTGCACTGGAGTTCAATCAGCTCCATTTGGATGTTGGTTGGTGCATTTTCCACATCAACTGCGAAGGGATTACTAAGCAGTTCAAACTTGCCTTTCTGGGCATCGAAGTCGGCAAATCGCCGGCTAAACTCAGCGGCGAGAACAGTGAGTTTTTCAGCAAACTGTGCGCATGGGAACACGGCGGTAGAGATCTGCGCTTTTATGGATTGGCAGCAGGGAAAATGGCAAGGGTTTCCTTGCAGCATCTGATTCTCCCACAGGCAGAGTTTAGTTTTGAAGGCCCTCACTGCAGCGTACATGTCTGTGATGATGCGCCCCCGCCCCTGAAGCTGCAGGTTCAGCGCATCGAGATGGCTCGAGATGTCACAGAGAAAGGCCAGCTCACACAGGAACTTTTGCTCCCGGAGCTCTGCTGTATCCTTCCCTTTGGTTTCCAGGAATTGACATATTTCCTCACGCAGCTCGAAACATCTGTTCAGTACTTTTCCTCTGCTTAGCCATCTCACCTCTGTGTGATACGGCACGTCTGCGTATTCCGAACCACACTCCTCCAGAAAAGATTTAAACTGGCGGTGATTTAGACCTTTGGCTCTTATAAAGTTAACTACCTGTGTTACTGTGGTCATAACATGTTCCATCTTTAGGGCTTTGGCACACAGTGCTTCCTGATGTATGATGCAGTGGTAAACAGTTAGCTCACCTGCACAGTTCTCTTCCCGCATCTTCTCCCGAACCATGCCCACCAGTCCACTCTTTTTACCGCACATCGCTGGCGCACCATCTGTCGTTAATCCAACGAGTTTATCCCACGGCAGCTTTATTTCAGTTACACATTTGGAAACCTCCTCAAAGATTTCCTTTCCTGTGGTTGTGCCATGCATTGATTTGAATCCTAATAGCTCCTCCGTAACACACAGATTTGAGTCCACTCCACGGATGAAGACTGACAGCTGAGCAGTATCAGATGCGTCGCAGCTCTCATCCACAGCGAGGGAGAACGCAACAAAATATTTTCCCTTTTCCATCAGCTGGTCATACAGATTGGTGGCAAGATCACATGTGTGATCAGCTACTGTGTTCCTGCTCAGGCTCACGTTTGAAAATGCTTGTTTTTTCTCTGGGCATACGAGGTCACAAACCTTCATCATGCACTTTTTCATGAACTCTCCCTCATTAAAGGGCCGGGCTGATTTTGCGATCTCTACTGCCACTATATAACTAGCCTTTACAGCAGCCTCGCTTTGTGATGTGGCTTTTTTAAACATATTCTGTTGTGAAACCAAACTTATTTTCATCTCCTCTACTTTCTGGCTCCTTTGAGTCATGTCCAGGTCCTTGTATTTGTCATGGTGTTTCGTTTCATAGTGTCGTCTAATGTTGTACTCCTTACTTACAGCCACGTTGACTCCACAAACAAGACAAACAGGTTTGTCTTTTACATATGTAAACAGATATTCTGCCTCCCACTTGTCCAGAAAGCTCCTGTTTTCTGCCTTTCTTTTCGCCATTTTTGGGAAGGGTTAGCTCGCTGACAGTTGTAGCGTCTATGTTGCTATGACTACTGTCACAGAGGAGAGAGCGTTTCTGGGTCCTGTCCTGATTGGCGCGCGAAAACAGCAGAGCATTATGGGATTCGTAGTATTAGTGGTGAATGCGCTGTATAATACCGGCGGGCCAGCTCTAGTAGTAACTTGGTATTGTCTCGCGGGCCAAATATAATTACCCCGCGGGCCAAATTTGGCCCACGGGCCAGAGTTTGACACCCATGGTTTACACAGATGATTACAGTCGCATGAAAAACCTTCCATAGTAAAATATAGCTAACTTCCTTTGCTTGTAGCTTGCCTCTCATCCGACTGGTGTTAGCTAGATACTACCACTGTTGCTGATCAACCCAAGTGCTTTAGTCCAGTTTTAAAACTCTGAGATTCGGCTGAAAAATGTTTGAATATTCAGAATGTGTTAGCATTGTCATTCATGGGCGGAAATGTGCACGTGAGGGCTATAAATGATCAATTTAATAATTCATTTTTGCATATACTGTACAAACATATTCAGACCAAATGGATTCAGGTCTGATTTTCACCTTATGGATGCTGTAGCCTTGTTTAAATCTGACGTCCAGAATTTGAGCTAGGTTTGGGCAAAAAATTGTCTGACAACCCTAATGCTAATGACCCTGTCATAAATGTAACATTGAGCTTCAACCAATGTACTGTATATATTATTGTGGGGGCTATTGCCGCCACAATAATACATATATTTTTACAAGAGAAACTGTTAAGCTTCCTATATGTTAAGTATTTTTTAAAGACTTCATCATTGGTAGTGTACAAGCCAGTGCTGGGTCGTCACTAGTTACTACCACAATGTCAGAAGGCCCGCCTACTTGACCAATCAGATGAAGGAGTGTGGTAACTCGTATGCCGGCTCAGAAGGCCCACCTACCCGACTGATCAGAAATGTCATGTTCAAGTTTGAGGACCAAATAAAATAGATTAGGGAACAAGATTTGGCAACGTTATGAAAATTTGTTACATTAACCCGGATGCCTAACACAGACCTCCCAATAATCTCCACAGTTTTAATGCGAGCAAAGTCCGTAAAATAAAAAATCACGACAGCTGTGATGGAAACAGGAAGTTTCAGTACAATTTTACAAATACTAACATATTATTTGTTCGTTTGACATGATGTGATCTTTTTGTGTCTGTAAAATTAATTATGCGAGAAAAGGCGTTGAAAGTGCCTTTATTCACAAACATTGATATAACAACCATCATATCGAAGTAAACTTGGAGACGTGCAATGACATGTTGTGTGATCCTCCCACTATGACCCAGGAAACCATACAGTTTAAAAGGCCACAGATTAAATAAATGATGATTAACTTCACAGGGTTTTGAAAGTGCACTGTGATCTTGATGTTCCATTCCAAGAAATATTGAGGGTCTTATTCTGGTGACATGATGATTGTTGCTTGACTGCCGTTTGACAAATAAAAATATTCTGGCTCTTATCCATAATAATCTCATCATGTAGACTAGCCTACCCGCACTTTATATGCAAACTGTTGGCCAGAGCACACGTGACAAGACCAGAGTAGGCACATTTGCTAT